>NC_061120.1:106235097-106535097 GCF_002878395.1 Capsicum annuum | reverse complement strand
GTACGAGTTCTCGCTGTTAATGTGTATGTTATGTGGAGCAGCTATGGATCAAAGATTTGAGGTGAGCTCCTGACATTTGGAGTATACCTTCTCTCTTTTATACTGATTAGACTTATCTCTATTTTGTATTTTGGAGATAGTTTGTACATATATTTATTTAGTATGTTACTTCATACTCTGATTGTAATAAAAGCCTTTGTACTAATTTCACTGGGTTATGGGGTTGGTTTATATATATATGTTAGTCCTTTTATCATAATTATTTTGTTGTTTTCTATCATTTTTAGTAGTCCATTAACAACTATTCTGGACTATGGGTTGGTTTATCTACTAATGTGTTATAGTAGGTGCCAGCATGACATAAAAATTGGGTCGTGACTAATTAGTATCATAGCCTGGGTTTACCGATGCATTGGAACAAGATCTAAGTGTCTAGTACATTCTTACGGATCGGTATGAAGATGTCTTTATCCTATATTTGGGAGGCTATAGGGCATTCTTAGAAAAGTTTATTGTGGACCCCTTTTCGTGTGTTTGTAATTCGACAAACCTCTTGTGCTTATTTTGACTCTATTTTTTCCTGATGGATAACATGAGGTTATCTGTATATACGGATAGGACTTTAGTTTTTATTTACTGGAGTTTTATCTCAACATCATCTTTGAGAGCCATATATTTATATTAGAGATCTTTAGCCTCAGCCTGAGGACTTGGGGCCAGTCCAAGCTTTGGTAGGGTTTGTGATGGACTCAACTTTTAAAGTTTAGCATTGGGATTCTTATCCTTTTAATGAATACCTCACATCCAGAGATGATATTCGGTACATCGAGCAGTTCTCATGCCAGAATGGGGTTTGTTGGTATTTAGTAGGGTTCCTTGTCAATTTTAGAGTATGATATTGGGTTTCTTAAGTAGGCTAGACATACTTTAATGCAATATCCTTTAAAGAATAAGATGGTGCATGTATTTACTAGAGGATTTCCTGTGCCACATTATTTAGCATCTCATAGGTTGTTTATCATGCATAGACCATAAAGAGAGCATGTATTGAAACTTATGGAGATTGTGGTAAGAGGTTATGTCATTAATATAGTGCTATTAGTATTTAGTCTAGGTGTTGGGGTCCTCTTAGTAGAGGTTAAAATTACTTGTAGGTTGTAAGTTCCACAAAGGTAGTATCTCAGACTATAGGCAACTCTCAGATTATGCATAGTGGTCTCAGTAGGTAGAGCTCTCATTAGACTTTATAGAGTATTCGATCTAAATCTTCAAGCGATGGCTGTCATTCTAGTTCAGCAGGTGTAGTACCTCAGCGTACACCAGGATCTCTTTTTTATTATAGGGAGATTGGTCATGCATCTAAAAAGTGACCTTAGCATGAGTTGGTAAGCCAATTATGGATAACTCGTGTTTCTCGTTAGCTTAGAGCTTCAGGGGTTCGTTACAACTAGGACTGCAGAAAGACCGGTCATTGGTCCAGAGAGTGTCCTTAGCATGGGATTATTAGTCTTCATCTTATCGAGATCAGTCTCATGGTAATATGGAACCTTTATTTAGAGGCAGTACACTTAATTCCTGAGTTGGTAATTTAGATGCTTAGTCTGGGTTTATACACTTCCAGATCCGTACTCCTTCAGGTAGATCAAGATGGTGAGTTTGATTTCCACCATGATAGGCATGCTTTTTATTCCCTGCCTTTACCTTCTATTTGATTTGAATTGGAGTTTTCATACCCATCGATGACTATATGCCTTGGTGTTTTTATATTAGTTATTGTGTGCCTTGGTGTAGAGTTCATGATTATGTGACTACCCTTGTACATGATTTTTTTTAGTAATAGATGGAGTGGTTTAGCATTGTATATTCCTTTTTAGTAGTGGATGGAGTGGTTGAGCATTGTTTTATTCTAGGGGTGTAGCATTTGGGTTAAAATCCTTCTACTTTGGCATATTAGCATTCTTATGGCCCTTGAATGATACTTGTAATTGATTTTTGTAATGACCCTTCAAGTTATTTCTATAATTATCCTTATTTTTTAGATCTTTCATATAACTGCCCCAAGTCATTTATGACTTGTTGGAACTGACAGTTCAATTACCGGATAGTTCTTTTGGTTTTTAGAACAAATTTCCCATTTGGAAGTCTTTGCTAGTTCAAATTAGATATCGGTAAGAAACATTAATCAAACAACCTTATATGCTTAGTATGATTGTTCGAACAGCTCCAAAATATTGATTTTAGGCTAGGTGGACTCTTACTTCGGGACCCAAGGAACCCGAGCTTATTTTGAGTTATTAGTCGAAAGTTAAGAAAAATAAAGATAGGTATGGGACCAACTTTTTATTAAAACTACCTCAGATAGAAAATTTGATTTAGCCATTGAGTCTGAAATATAGAATTTGATAGGGTAGCATAGTCCATTAGCATATACGAAATTTTGAATGAATCTCGAGGGGTTGGTAGATACTTGAAATTTCCAAGTCTTAGGTGGTACTGGTGCACTAGAGTTTGTGAGCCTCTGATCGCTTATGCAATGTAATAGGAACCATCATGTGTCTCATAAGTGTCACCTTGATAGCATGGCTAGTATCGCATATGCGATAGTTATGTTGCATATGGGACTTCTGCACTTTTTGCTAGATATCGCGTACATGATCGGTAGGTTGCACATGCAATATCTATGTACCTGGGATGGGCATAAATACCTCTTTCATCCTATTTTTCACCATTTCTAATCCATCTCTAAGATACTTAAACCCTAGAAAGTGAGAGAACATTGGGATAACATTACTGGGTGATTTTGGAGCTTAACAAAGGATTAATTATGCAATCCTCCTTCAAATTTGCAGTAAGATTTCATTATTTTCATGGTTTATTTCTCCATTTTCATCTAAAAATCCCAAAAGCTTGGTGACTTGATTTTAGAACCAATATAGCTTAAAATCCACTAGGGTAAATGTTCCTTGAGCATAGAGGGGCGTTGAGTTAGTTTTAAAAATGCGATTTTTGCAAATAGGCCCCACGTAGGATTTAATGTAGTTTTGGACCCAAAGAATAATAGTGTAATACAGGTATCATTTTTATCATTTTGATTAGTAGATTGTGATTTTGATAGCATGGCACCTTCTAGAAGCTTCTCGAAAGGGGAAATTGGTGATTTAGTGGATTCTTCAAGCTTTCTTCGATGTCCAAGTAGGCTAGGTTTACCTACTCATAGATTGAGCTATCTTGTAGTATAATTGTGATATTATGCAAGATACGGGGTAGGATTTAGGTGTTGGAAGTGTGAATAAGGATATTTGGGATAATTGAACCCTTAGGCTACTTTGAAACCTTAGATACATGATGGTTAGTGTAGTTAGTCATGGCTTAGATAAATTGGGCTTCTTGGTATATAATTAGAATGGAAATGCCTTAATTACTCAAGGTAGGTAAAATTGCCTAGTTACTCATGTTATGGTAGAATTGTTCTTAATTGCTTAAAATTAAGGAAATTATCCTAGTTGCTACTGTTCTAAGTAGGATTGCCTTAATTAATTACGTTTAGGAAGGACTCATTTCCTAGGGCTAATTAGGGCTACTTGCATCTAGCGTTACTCTAAATCGGGGTAGAAATTGTCTAAGAGAAACTTCGAGGATTAGATATGGACCCTTTTGATCCACCTTAAGCTAAGACTCGTGATAGACGTATAGACTCATTTTCATATGATATACTCTTCTAAAGTGGTTGGTTGACACTTGAGAGGGTTGAATATAAATATTGAGTATGTTCGTTGGGTATGGAATGATGGATGCAAATTCCGAGTATTACTAATGATATTTCCCTTATGTGTGACTAATAATATTATTTATAAATATGATTTATGACTTATGCATATGGTTATGGGTATGAATTCTGAGTATGATTGATGGATTAGCCTTTTAATATGTTTAATGATATAGATATCAGTGTGATTAAGGGTTAATAGCTTATTTGGATGTTATAGTTATGGCTCATAGAAATAATATGGCTTATAGATACAATTAACAGTCTTTAGATAAGATGGGTGGTCTTTATATATGGTTACTAATATGAATTTTGAATACGCTTAGTAATATTGTTTGCGAATACTAATATTGGTATGGTCTCCGAATATTGTCAATAATATGGCTTATAGACATAATTGTAAGTGAGACTTTTAGATATAATTCCTTATCTGGCTTATAATTATGAGTAAGGGGGTGGTTTATACCTATGATTTATTGGTATAATCTATATGTTTAGCTTATTTAAATGGGTCACTAATATGGTTCATTAATCTGGTTTATAATTATAAGTTCTTGTTAAAGTTTGACAATTGTAAGTGATATTGGTAATATAAGTTCTAGTTCAAGTTCTATAATTATTAATGATTTTGGTAATGTGAGTTCTGTTCAATACCGATATTGAGAGTTGCTTACGATATGGTATGGGACAAATAGAGTCTTAGTTATGACGTGGTAATCAGTAAATTATAGTTATAAGTGGTTTACTTTTCTTGATTGTACTCTCCGATCTTATAGGGCCCTGCATGGGGTTATTTACTTTTCCACACTTATTAGCTTATGGGAGCCACTTCAGTAGTTTTAAATATGTTATTGTTATGTTATCATTCAAGTTTGATTTATTTATGTATGTACAATAATGTTCAAAGTTATTTCCATGTTTGCCCCTTATATCTTGACTTAATTTATGCTATCTTTTATCTTATCATTTTATATCATGATTTAACGTAGTCAATCAATGGTTCCCATAGAGTACCCATAGTTTTGGTACTCATACTATACTTCTATACCTTTTTAGTACATATCCAAGTACTAGTAATCATTGTTTATTCGTCGATCGTGTAGATTTCATTTCGGGGATCAGGTGAGATCTTGGATTCGGTGTTGCCCATTTTTCCTACTTTTATCTATGTCTTGTCTTTTGTTCCAAGATAGATTGTATTGACTATTCTAGAACTTATGGTATGTTGTAGTAGCTCTTGTACTGCCTTTACCAGGTCATGGGATGGTTTTCTATGTTATGGCTACCTTTCAAACTATTTCTACTGCCTTACTTATTTATTAGTTGTATTGTCTATTTTGCCCTTTTGGAGCATTTTCACCAAGTTAGCCCACTGCAAATAGCTCTGGGCTATGGTTTGACTTACCTACTGGCGGGATAGGTTAGGTGCCATCATGAGTTATAAATTGAGTTATCACAATTTACATGTTTGGTACAACCTACACCTTATACTAGTGTCATTATAGTTGTTGCTATTATTTTCATTGTTTTAACATTGATCGGTCCTTACTTGATAGATGACTAGACTAGCATTATCTAGTTAGAATTTACTTTTTCTTGATTATTGTTCAAGGGCCTAGGCGGCTAGCTTAATTAAATGGTTTTCTCTCTTTTAGCCAAGTAAAGTTAGTTATTTTCCTCTTCTGTTGGGGGGGATAGATCAGTTGTTGAGTGGGCTATGAAAATGAAGATAGGTTTGCCTTCCATGGTTTTGTTGTGGTTCTAGAGTTGGCTATTTATTTTTATTGGTTGTTTCTATGTTTGAGATTTTAGGGCTTACCTTCTGTTTTACTAATTTTTTGTATTGTCTATCCTTCTCTATAGACCATTTATGAGGTTGATAAATTCGATATTTGTTATTTTGATTTGGTTAGTGCATCCCCCAGTAATAGTCTTGATATTGATGTTGGAAGGTTTAAGACTTTCCTTTCTAATTGTTGCGTTCATCATCTGGTAATAGCTTTGGTCTTGGTATTGATATGGTATTAGATACTGTATACTTTTCACGATGTAGTTTTTACTCCAGCTGAATTATGGGTGATGTCTATCTCTGGGTATTAGTGACCATAAATTGAGTATTGGATTGGCAAAATTCAGGCTAAGGTTGTATTCTTTACATTTGTTTGAGTTTTGCATACTATTAGTATCCTTTACAACCTTAATGTGTTTTCGATTAAGCTTGAAGCTTTATGTTCTCTAGCAGATTTGGAGTTAATTACTTGTGTCTTCAACTAGTGGTTTTTTCTCCAATGTGATTTTGATTCGTAGCTACATTTTAATTTTGGCTCTGGTAGAAACCACTGCAGATATGTCTGATTTTTTATAGTGAGGTTGATTCGGGTGTTTGTCCTGGATTTAGATGTATTGCCTACAATTTAAGATTTTGACTTATTTGAATGGCGACTTGAGGGTTATAATAGATATTTGAATTTGGATTCTTAGTCTTCAACATGATTGGTCAGGATGATTGAGATCGACTAGTTCACCTTTAGTATTGAGAGTTCAGCTATGGGTTATTATAACACCACGATTCGCTGAACAGGAATAATATATGGTGCTCATGACCCCGAGGGACCACAAGCTAACCCATGACTGATATCTGTACCTGTATACTGCAAATCATGATATAATAATGCGGAATATATAGAACTGTAAGGCCATAAGGTTCAACTGAATAAAATCATGTGGGCGAAAATACCCAAAACAACTCAATCTGAAAGCTAAGTCTGAACGTAAATCTGAACGTAAATTTGAAAGCCTCTAAACTATCTGAATAAGGAGTTAAAGGAACTTGTCTCAAAACTGAGCTGAAGAAATAAATAAATGTATCAAATCATATTGTCCTCGAATCAATGAGGACTCACTATGTCTCTGCGACTGGAATGCTACCGCTACTGCTGGGCTGGAGCTCGTGTCTCGGAACCTATGGTGTAACATTAAAAGAAAGCACCATAGTACAAATACGTCGGTACAACAGGAGTACTGAGTATATGAGGAAGGTAGGCAGAACATAAAGGGTTTCATGCATGAACAACATTGACTAACTAATAAGAACGTGGGAGTACAAACACACATATATAGAAACTGGGACCGTGAATACGTGATAGCATAACCTGTAAGCTAATACATGGTTTGCTGATAACTTTCATGACTGATATTGAAATTAATAACATGGACGACTGTATCTGAAAGTCCTGTATATACTGAAATCTGAAGAACACCTTGAGTTCTTTTATTGAGACTGATACTGAAATTGTGGGAAGTAGTGTTTAACTAACATGCCCCATGTATGCCGCTATGGCTAAGCTGGGTTCCAATCTCTGCCCCGACTAGAGGGGTGTCAATACCATGCCACGGGTAAGGACAGCCTGTGAGTGACCCTTATCTGGCGGGTAGTCAATGAGAATGGTAGGAATCCTAAACTAACGGGTTAAGCAACCTCATCAGTCCTAATCTGATGGGTTAAGATGTGTCAACCTACGCTGGCTACGTTGTTCTGGAACACAAGGATGACTACTAAGAATCACACCCTGATCTGGTGGGTGAGTTCCCATCCTTGGGTTCACTCGGTGCTAACCTCTACTCCCATCTAGAGGGACTGGACATGAATAACTGACTGTGCATGACTTAATCTTACCGGATTCCGTTGACTGGCGGAATGTTACTGATATCTGACAACTGACTAAGATCATTACGTTTTCCTGAGTCACATGACTGACTGAAGTCTATGAAATCATAGCTAAAGTTTGGATATCGTGAAACATGACATGGCTTTAGGCACACAGCTATAGTTTTCTGGTACAAGTACCCCCAGGACTCGATAGGAGGAAACTGACACACATGACATGATCACAAGATTTGAGTCCACAATTCACAATATCATAAGTAAGGCTTTCATAATAAGAATGATTCTCAACAAACTATCACATGATCGGGAATGCACACAACATGTATATACTTGCATGGCTTCAATAACATGGTCATTCCATATCGCAACAATATTATGAGCATCTCGTACAACTTCTTCAATTCAAGACAATAGCACGGGGATCACGTTGAACATAAACTTAGAACATGGAATAGTCATTTAGGACTTATTATGTCATAAAAGCATGATTTCTATTCCCTTAGGTATTTTCTTAAACACCTTACATGTACATCTTAGGCATAGGTGGATTCATCAAGATTACAAATATTCAACCACCAATTTCACATATTTATATTTTAAATACCACCATATCCTCACAATAAACCAACAACGATCCCATCTTAGGCATCATCAAACTCCATCCACATGAACATCAACCACCAATAACATAAACATCATAATACAAAATTTAGACGATGGTTCTTGAGCTTCATGGACGAAAGGAGTCCATGAATCAACTCACGCATACCTTAGAAGGAAGATTCTTGATGATTAACGGAGGAATTTCCTTGAAATACAATCTTCAAGCTCAGTTATGCAACCCTAGTTGTTTTTCTCTTTTAGTGCTCTTGGATGATGAGCTTTGAGATGATAATAGGGTTGTAATATTTTTAGAAGCTATATATTTCGTAGGATTAAGTTTAGGGACGTGTAAGGAGTGTTAAAAGACTTAATTACCCTTAAAATAACTCAAAACAGAGTCTTTTTAGCACCTGGAACTGACTTAGGCAGCTCCCAAGTGATTTTCTAAGCTAGTTTGGGTGGCACCTAACCAATCGCCTATGTTTGGTTTGGCGGCGCCTAGACAATCGCCTATCCTTACTGTCTCTCACGAAAATGGGCATAACTTTTTGCATGGGTATTGGATTAAGGCAAATTTGGTATCGTTGGAAAGCTAATTCAAGTTATACTCATTCAAAGATGACCTTTGCAAAATCAAACACTAAAACTTGATGGATTCAAAAACTCTTAGCTTGTATTACCTTAAGTGACTCATATGAAAATGCTTAATGCATCATAAGCTATCCTATCACTAGGATATTAATTGTAAGTCATGTACTCAAGTATGAATCACAGGATAGGAGACTTCATACGTAGGAATACTTATTCACTTCCTAGCTTTGAAACATACGGGTATTATAATATCTCCTCCTTGGGAACATTTGTCCTCGAATGAGAATTTACTGAGAAGGAATAAAAGACAATAGAACTTGAACTGAACATGAAGAACTGAAACTTGATCTCATGACTGACATGCTAAATATACTGAACTCATGCATATCTAATGCACGGATAACTGACACATGAATGCATGACTGAGTATGAAACGGTTAATAGGTACCAAGTTTATACTGGAAACATGAACGTGAAACTGAATAAGATTAAGGAGAAATGTTACCTTGAGCTTGATCTGAATTGGCGGGGAAGAGGTTTGGATATTTGGTACGCATATCTATTTTTGCTTCCTAAGTAGCTCCCTCATGAGACTCATTTTGCCAAAGAACCTTGACTAGAGGGACTTCTTGTTCCTCAATCTACGAGTCTGATTATCTAAGATTATGACTGGAATCTCTTCATAAGAGAGGTTGTTCTGAATGTCGAAGCTCTGAATAGGGACAACAACTGCCGGGTCACCTATGCACTTCTTTAGCAAGGAGACATGGAAGACTGGATGGACCGAGGCTAGATCTGAAGGCAACTCAAGCTCATAAGCTACCTTGCCGAAGCAACAAAGAATTCTGAAGGGACCGACATGCCGGGGACTGAGTTTCCTTTATTGTTGAACCTCTTTGCTCCCTTTATGGGAGAGATCTTAAGATAGACATAGTCATTGACCTCAAACTCAAGATCCTTTCTACGAATATCTGCATAGGACTTCTGTTAGCTCTGAACAGCCCGGAGTCTCTCTCTGATCAACTGAACTTTCTCTAAGGCATCGAATACTAAATCAGGACCTATGATTGAGGCCTCACTAACTTCGAACCAACCAATCGGAGATCTATATATCCTACTATAGAGAGATTCGAATGAAGCCATCTCAATACTAGAATGATAGCTATTGTTGTATGCAAACTCAATCAAAGGCAAGTGGTCATCCCAACTTCCCTTGAAGTCAATTGCACACGCCCTTAGCATATCTTCAAGAGTTTGAATGGTCCTCTCTGGTTAACCATCTGTCTGAGGATCAAATGCTGTGCTGAGATGGACTTAGGTACCGAGACCCTTTTGGAATGCTTTCCAAAAGTAAAAAGTGAACTAGGTATCTCTAAATGAGATGATAGATAGTGGAACACCGTGTAACCTGACTAACTCCCTGATATAGAGTTTGGCATAATCCTCGACGGAAAAAGAAGTACGAACAGGAAGGAAATGAGTTGACTTGGTCATTCTATCTACAATGACCCAGACTGAATCATGCTGATGACGATTTCTAGGCAAACCTATCACGAAGTCCATGTTAACTTCTTCCCACTTCCAAGTAGGAATGGTGGACTCTTGCATGGAACCACTAGGTTTCTGATGCTCTATCTTAACCTATTGACATGTAGAGCACTTAGCCATAAACTCTGCAATATCTCTCTTCATCCAACTCCACCAATAGATCTCCCGCATGTCGCGATACATCTTAGTGGCCCCTAGATGAATAAAGTATCGCACACCATGCGCTTCTGCAAGAATTTGCTGCCTCAATTCATCTACACCTGGAATACATAGACGACCCTGACAATGAAGAACACCATCTCCCCCTTGGGAGAAAACCTTGACTTTCTGATTTTGAACTGACTTTTTGAGCTTGACAAGGCTAGGATCCCTGTCTTGTTTCTCTTTCACCTTGAAAACTAGAGATGACTCTTAACTACTATGAGCACATACACCACCGTCTGAAGAATCGACTAAGCGAACACCTAGTCTGGTAAGCTGATGGATCTCCTAAGCCATATTTTTCTTACTATCCTCAATGTGTGAAATACTACCCATAGAGAGTCGACTGAGAGCGTCGGCACAACATTGGCCTTGCCCGAATGATAAAGAACACTTATGTCGTAATCCTTCAAGAGCTCTAACCACCTTCTCTGGCGAAGATTGAGATCTTTCTAGGAAAAGACATAGTGGAGGATTTTATGGTCTGTGAAGACATCTACATGAACTCCATAGAGTTAATGCCTCCAAATCTTCAAGGAGAAAACTACCGCTGCTAACTCAAGCTCATGAGTAGGATAATTCTTCTCGTGTGGCTTTAACTGTCTGGAGGCATAGGCTATGACCTTACCATGCTTCATGAGGACACAATCTAAACCCACTATGGATGCATCACAATAGACTACAAAAGCGTTTGAACCATCTAGAATAGCTAGAACTGGAGCTGAGGTAAGTCGAGTCTTCAAATCTTGAAAGCTCTTCTCGTATGAATCTGACCACTGAAACTTAATCTTCTTCTGATTCAATCTGGAATGGGATATACAATAGAAGAAAATTCCTCAACAAACCGTCTGTAATAGCCAGCCAAACCCAAGATACTCCTAATATCTGATAGAGATACGGGTGTGGGCCAGTTTCTTACTGCCTTGGTTTTCTGAGGATCTACTCTAATGCCATCACCAAAAACAATATGGCCAAGGAATGGTACTGATCTTAACCAAAATTTGCACTTATTGAACTTAGTGAATAACTGGTGATCCCTAAGAGTCTGAAGAACAATCCTGAGATGGTCTGCATGATCACGCTCTATGCGAGAATAGATCAGAATATCATCTATAAAGACTATGACAAACATGTCCAAGTACTTCTTGAACACACGGTTCATCAAATCCATAAAAGCTGCAAGGGCATTGGTAAGACCAAATGACATAACTAAAAATTCGAAGTGACCATACAGAGTACGTAAAGCTGTCTTTGGAATGTCATATTCTCTAACTCTGAGCTGATGATAGCCTGATATGAGGTCTATCTTAGAGAAGTAACTGGCAACCTGAAGTTGGTCAAATAGATCATCTATCCTAGGAAGAGGATATCTGTTCTTGATCGTGACCTTGTTGAGTTGATGGTAATCTATACACATCCTGAGAGAACCGTCTTTCTTGCGCACGAATAATACTGGCGCACCCCATGGGAAAATAATGGGTCTAATGAATCCCTTATCTAAGACATCCTTCAACTGATCTTTCAGTTATTTGAGTTCTGCTAGTGCCATTTTGTATGGAGGAATAGAATTAGGTTGAGTATCCGAAAGAAGGTCTATGCCAAAGTCTATTTCCTTTTTAGGAGGAATGACTGGAAGATCTTTGGGAAAGACATCTGAGTATTCATTAACAATAGGGACTATTTTGAGGCTAGGAGATTCAGAATTGGAAACTTTCACATGCACGATATTATACACACACCCCTTAGAAATCATTTTCCTTGCCTAAAGGTAGGAAACAAGTTGACCCCTGAATGCTGAAATGCTACCCTTCCACTCTAGGACGGGCTCATTCGGGAACTGAAACTAAACTATCCTATTTCTGTAGATGACTATGGCAGAGTAGGAATGAAGCTAATCTATGCCGAGAATGACATCAAAATCAGTCATCTCTAACTCTACTAAATCTGCTGACATGAATAATAAAGAAAGGGGACTGTTCCTAAAACATCTTATAGCCTCCCGTACATAAATGTGGCGCTCAACAAACCCATGTACAAGACTCTACTAGATGCGGCTTTCAGACTTCCTAGGACTCTATTAAACCTTAGGCTCTGATACCAAGTTTGTAACACCCCAATTTGCTGAACCGAAATGCTACACGATGTTCATGACCCCGAGGGACCACAAGCTAACCCATGACTAATATCTATACCTGTATACTGCATATCATGATATTATAATGTGGAATACATAGAACTGTAAGGCCATAAGGTTCAACTGAATAAAATCATGTGGGTGAAAATACCCAAAACAACTCAATCTAAAAGTTAAGTCTGAACATAAATCTTAACATAAATCTAAAAGCCTCTAAACTATCTGAATAAGGAGTTGAAGGAACATGTCTCCAACTAACTCCGAAAAACTAAACTAAAGAACTAAATAAATGTATCAAATCATATTGTCCTCAAATCAGTGAGGACTCACTATGTCTCTGTGACTGGAATGCTACCGCTACTGCGGGTCTGGAGCTCGTGTCTCGAAACCTATGGTGTAACATGAAATAAAGCACGATAGCGCAAATGTGTCAGCACAACTGGAGTACTGAGTATACGAGGAAGGTAGGCTAAACATAAAGGGTTTCATACATGAAGAACACTGACTAACTAATATGAACGTGGGAGAACAAACACACATATATAGAAACTGGGACCGTAAATATGTGATAGCATGACCTGCAAGCTAATACATGGTTTGATAACTGTCATGACTGATACTGAAACTAATAACATGGATGACTGCATCGAAAAGTCCTGTATATACTGAAATCTGAAGAACGCATGAGTTCTTTTATTGAGACTGATACTGAAACTATGGGAAGTAGTGTTTAATCGACATGCTCCATGTATGCTATTATGGCTAAGATAGGGTCCAATCTCTACCCCGACTAGAGGGGTGTCAATACCGTGCCACGGGTAAGGACAGCCTGTTAGTGACCCTTATCTGGCCAGTACTTAATGAGAACAGTGGGAACCCTAAACTAGCAGGTTAAACCACCTCATCAACCCTAATATGATAGGTTAATATGTCTCAACCTATACTGGCTGTGTAGTTCTAGAACACAAGGATGACTACTAAGAATCACACCCTGAACTGGAGGGTGAGTTCCCATCCTTGGGTTTACTTGGTGCTAACCTCTACTCCCATCTGGAGGGACTTTACAAGAATAACTAACTGTGCATGACTTAATCTTACTGGATTCCGTTAACTGGTGGAATGTTACTGATATCTGACAACTGACTAAGATCATAAGGTTTTCCTGAGTCACATGACTGACTGAAGTCTATGAAATCATAGCTTGAGTTTGGATATCATGAAACATGACATGGCTCTCAGCACACAGCTATAGTTTTTGGGTACAAGTACCCCCAGGACACGATAGGAGGAAACTAACACACATGACATGACTTGATCACAAGATTTGAGTCCACAATTCACAATATCATAAATAAAGCTTTTATAATAAGAATGATTCTCAACAAACTATCACATGATCGGAAATGCACACAACATGTATATACTTGCATGGCTTCAATAACATGGTCATTCCATATCACAACAATATCATGAGCATCTCATACAACTTCTTCAATTCAAGACAATAGCATAGGGATCACGTTGAACATAAACTTAGAACATGGAATAATCATTTAGGACTTATTATGTCATAAAAGCATGATTTATATTCCCTTAGGTATTTTTACAAACACCTTACATGCACATATTAGGCATAGGTGGATTCATCAAGATTACAAATATTCAACCACCAATTTAACATATTTATACGTTAAATACCACCATATCCTCACCATAAACATACAAAGATCCCATCTTAGGCATCATCAAACTCCAACCACATAAACATCAACCACCAACAACTAAACATTATAATACAAAATTTAGAAGATGGTTCTTGAGCTTCATGGATGAAAGGGGTCCATGAATCAACTCACGCATACCTTAGAAGGAAGATTCTTGATGATTGATGGAGGAATTTCCTTAAAATCTGATCTTCAACCTTAGTTATGCAACCCTAGTTGTTTTTCTCTTTTAGTGCTCTTGGATGATGATATTTGAGATGATAATAGGGTTGTAATATGTTTAGCAGCTATATATTTTGTAGGGTTAAGTTTAAGGACGTATAAGGAGTGTTAAAAGACTTACTTACCCTTAAAATAACTCAAAACGGAGTGTTTTTGGCACCTGGAACTGACTTTGGGGGCACCCAAGTGATTGCCTAAGCTAGTTTGGGCGGTGCCTAACCAATCGCCTATGTTTGGTTAGGCGGCGCCTAACCAATCGCCTATCCTTACTGTCTCGCACGAAAATGAGCATAGCTTTTTGGTTGGGTATTGGATTAAGGCAAAATTAGTATTATTGGAAATCTAATTAGATTCTCTACAATTTGGTCGGTCTAAATTAGATAAAATACCACATTAACATCGAGTTATAGTCATTTAAAGATGACCCTTACAAAATCAAACACTAAAACTTGATAGATTCAAAAACTCTTAGCTTGTATTACCTTAAGTGACTCATATGAACATGCTTAATGCATCATAAGCTATCCTATCACTAGGATATTCAGTGTAAGTCATGTACTCAAGTATGAATCACAGGATAGGAGATTTCATACGTAGGAATACTTATTCACTTCCTAGCTTAGAAATATATAGGGTATTATAGTTATAGAGCTTGGTTACGTCCTCTATTTTGAAATTTGGTTCAGTGAGACTTCATCTATAGGATGACTAAGTCTACTCCTTACCTTCTAAATTAGTTTACTTTAACTTGGAGGAATTGCACTTAATAGTGGCTTGGATGATAGCATGTTGGCACATAATGTTAGTTTCCTCTGTATTTTACCCTGGTCCTTAATTTTTGTCAGAATTTTAGATTGTCTGCTCAGAAGAAGTAGTGTGCTCAACTTAGCATGGTTTCACCTATAGTTGGTGGGACATTTTGAAGAGGATCATTTAGTCTCGAGAATTTGTGCTTTAGACTCCTAACTGTCAATTTTAATGGCCATTCAGATCAATTATGGTTTTGGTTTGGGATCGTAGGCTTATATGCTTGTTTTTATAATTGTTGTTATGGATCTTTAGTAGATCGGCTCCACCCTTTTGAGCATAGAGTGATATGGTTTGCAATGTTCAGTGTGATAATAGGTTTAAAAAGGCAAAAAAAGTTAAATTTGGATATTGGAGTTTGTATCAAGGTTCATGACTTAGATTACCTTATCTTGCTTGTGTTTTTTCTTGGTTATGCATATTTTGGTGTGACACCAGTGTGTTGTGGTTTGGGTTTGTGGGCATCAGTCATTCTCAATTTAGTTGGAGACTAGTTGTTGTTGAGGTTGAGATTTGGCTATTTGAGAGAAGAAGTAAACAAGTTGGTTGAAAAGGGGATGTTTATGAAAAATCCCTTGGAAGCATTAAATCTCCTTAGAGGTTAACTGGGGAGTCATGCTTAGGGCATATGGGCCTAATATGCCATGGTTTCATGACACTTTCAAGGCTTAAAATGGAGAAATATGCAAGTACTTAGGCCTATTTTGTTAGATATGATGTGTTTTTGTGTTGTGTGTTGCACCAAACAAAGTTTCGGAAGCTAAATAGAAAAAACAAAGAAAAAAGATTTGGGACCACCTACGATGGAACCTACTTGGTGTAGGTGCCACCTACATGGTGTAGGTATTAGAGTAGGTGCCAGAGGATTAAAGTTCAGAGAATCAGAAGTTGAGAATTTAGTACTGCTACCTACAAAGGGCGACCTACTTCCCGTAGGTGCCACCTACAACACCGTAGTGCCAGTGCAAGAGCCAGAAGGCCAAAAGTTTAGAGAAGCTACAGAAGAAGACTTTCCTACCACTTAAAAGGAACCCTACGAGACGTAGGTGCCACCTACGGCCCGTAAGTAGCACCAAAGGTGGCTGCCTATTCAGTTTTCCCATTTTGTTTTGGAAAAGATTCCTAGGGTTTCAATGTAATCTGTAAATACCTTTTTTACGTTTTTATATTTGTTTGCTTACTTTATATATTTAAAAACACATATTGATTTAAAGATTGACTTTTGATCTTGAAATTTTCTTGTTCTTAATTTTTGGTTGATTAATTAATTTGAAACTTTGGGTTTTTTTGTCAATTTTTGTGATATTAATCATATGCATTCTTTGTTGAATTCTGAGGATTTTTTTGTAATAATGGGCAGCTAATTCTTTTATCTAGGGTTGTGGGAACCCTGAGGATTAATGAAGTAGGGGAATTTATATTATTCTTGATGAATGTATTGTGATCTTCTTCAGTTTAATTACTTTCTTAGCAGTTCCCAACACTGAGAACTTGTATGTATTCGCGATCATCCTCAAAAGAGTATTCAATATTATGAAAAGAAGTTTACTACAGTGATTCGGGGCTATCAACCCTCGTCTAATATCTTGAGGCCCATAAGGTGATAATTATATTGGGATCAAAGACAAGGGTTAGTAAGGAGACACCATGAGACTCACAAGGTAAAGGTTGAAATTTATCAATGCATTCACAAGATGATTAGTAATACATAGCTTGTAAGATTCTACATGTGTGACATTGAGATTTGCAGATAAAGCACAATAAACCTACGAAGTTAGAAGCTAGGGGAACACAAGTGTATTGTTTATTTCAGATTGTTTCAACCAAAAGCATTCAATTCTTGTTACTTTTACTAATTACAGAAAATCACCACCCTCCCACCCCCACCCTATTTACTACCTACACTACTCGTCTATTTCAATAACTTTGAGAGATATATATGGTCTATTCCCTATGAGATCAACCCCAACCTAGTTGGGCTACTATATTTAACTTTAACTATTTATACTTTTTAGAGGTATAGCTTTGGGCAACATCAAATTATTGGTGTTGTTGTCGAGGAATATAGTTGCGGAGTTATTGAGTTTTTTGGGTTTTATTTTTATTGAGGCATACATCGGTGTATGCCTTGCACTATGAATTAAGGCAATCCCTTACTCCCACTTGATCCTAAGCCAGAGAGAATCTATAATCAAATTGTAGGATGTCAAAACATGAGTGTGAAGGTCATTTTGAGGGGCTTTGGGTAATCTTAATTATTGGCCTCCTCCTCCTGGTGCAATTTAGGAGATGATCGATCAAACCACTAATCAACTATTAGTAGAAGTAAATATTGCTAACATGATAAGGGATGCAGATATCTATCATATCTCTTAGGAGACATAGCTGGTAAGGTAGAGATAAGGAGTAAATCGTTAAACAAAAGTCTACAGTAATTTATTTAGAGGTCGAAGAGGTAGAGCTCAAGTACTCCTAACCTATCAAGAGTTGCCACCATATGAAGATCCAAAAAAGGACTTGGTATACTATGAGCCTACAGAGATAAGAGCTATCATTCCTCCTACATTGCCACTGGATGTGAAGTTCGACATTACTAGTGCTATGATCTAATTGTTGAATTTGAAAGGTGTGTTCGTTGTATTGACAACTGATGAAACAAGCATACACCTCATAAATTTTATTAGGATTTTAACTTCATACACTATACCTGGGGCAGACCAGGAAGCTCTGTGACTCAGGTTGTTCCCTTTCTCTCTAACTGCTAAATCTATATTATAGTTAAGGGAACTTCTTCATAGGTTCCATTACTACTTGGAACGAGTTGCAAAAAAAATTTTTAGAACATTTCTTCCTTCTATCCAAAATGCTACAGTTAAAGGATCATATATATAATTTCAGGTAATTGCATTCTGAATCAATGTATGAGGCATGGTTTGGTATAAGAAGAAGCTGATGATAGTGCCTAATCATAGAATTATGGGGCATAACTTATTTGAAATTTGATATCAAACCCTAAATATTTGTTCAAAAACTATGGAGAATGCTATTACTAGTGGAGCATTCACACACCTATGTTGGTAGGTAGAATCAGAGATATTAGATCAGATCTATCTCACCAATCGAGCGTGGAATATTCGGGAGGCAGAGAGAGGCAATGGGACTTATTCTATTAGGGTTGGTAGAAAGCATAGAGTTATAGATGGCACAGTGGTATAGGAGGTTGCACAACTAAGGATGAAGGTTAGGTTACTAACAAAGAAGTTTATGATGATGAATTCTACATAGGTAAATACAGTGGGCGCACAAGGTAGGGACTCCAGATCATATGATTCAAAATGAACAAAGAGGCTAAATATCTAGATAGAAAGTTAGCAGGTTTTCTTGCCAAGGGCCAATCATCTACTCAAGACAATTGGAACTCTAAGAAAGGAAACCGAGGTTGGAACTACTATAGATATATGCCTAGAGATCGGAGTAGAGAGATGACAATAACTTGAGACTTAAGGATGATTATAAGAAGAATGGAAGTCGTGATAGTGAATTAAGGATGGAGGCTATGTTGTGAAAGTTGGTAAAGCATTAGGAAGGTAAAAAAAATTGCCTTATAGAGATTAGGGTAGACAATTTAGGGTTGGCCCAAAAGGAATTATTGCATGCTACTATGATCAAGCAATTGGAGTAGATATTTGGCCAGATGTCAGCAACCTTGAATCAAAAGCAGTTGAGCACCCTTTAGAGCAATATAGTGCAGAATATTAAAAACGACAGCCATTGTCTGGCCATTATTACTCAAAGTAGTAAGGCCATTATTTACCCTTTATACCTGTGGATGATGAGCCAATGAATGATAGTGTGTATGTGGATGAGACACCTGAAATTGAGCAAGAAAAGTTGGTGACTAATGTTGAGCCATTGTAAAAATCAACAGTTCTTGATCATAGAATTGTAAAGGAAAAAGATAAGGGAAAGGTTGGTGAGCCATTAGGGAAGACCATTTCATAAACTCACCTATTTTTCCTCAAAGATTAAGGAAGAAACAAATTGAAGGAAAGTATAAGAAGTTCTTGTCGATATTGAAAGAACTATTTGTAAATGTTCCTCTTGTAGAAGCATTGGAGAACATACCTGGTTATACTAAGTTCATTAAGGATTTGGTTAATAAAAAATGGACGGAGAGTTTTGAGCCAACTGATAATGTTCACTTTATAGTGTCGTCGTTTCCTGATCATTGGCTGAGAATAAGGAGGACCCCAAAGAATTTACTATTCTATCTACCAATGGGTCCTTAAACTTTTCCTGAGCTTTATATGATTTGGGGGCTATCATCAATTTGATGTCGTTGGTAGTATACAAGTTATTGGGTTTGGGGGCTCCCAAAGCTTTATCCATGAGGTTATAGATAGCAGACCAGACTTTGAAAAAACCAATTGGTATTGTGTGTGATGTTGTAGTAAGGGTGGCATCTGTTATATTCCCAGCCAATTTTGTGATCCTTTAATATAAGGTGGACTTCAAAGTCCCTATTATCTTGGGACGACCTTTCCTAGCTACAGCTAGGGCCTTGGTTGAAATGGAGATAGGAAAACTAAAGTTTAGACTCAATAATGAGCAAGTCAACTTTAATGTGTGACCGTCTATATGGAAATACGAATGATATGAAAGTAGTGTTCGTGATTAATAATATTGATGATGATGCAGCGATTGTGCCATTTGAAGAGAGACATCGGGTTCAGGCATTATCAGCGATTCTTATGAACTTTGAAAATGATGGAATATGATCAGATTGTGAGTGCATTGTATAGAAGAGATTCTTATAATTATTCTTTGAAGAAGATAGATCTTGATCTAAAGTTTAGAACCACTCCTCAAGCATGAACATCTATTGATGAGCCACCACTCTAGGAATTGAAGGCCCTCCCATCTCACTTGCATTATGCATTTTTGGGGGGCCGACAACCCCTTGCCAGTTATTATTGTTTTTAATTTATCAGAGTCACAGATTGAAGCATTGCTTTTAGTGCATCAGAGGATCAATAAGGCCATAGGATGGATGATTTCTAACATTGTGGGGATTCCATCCGATATTTGCACTCATAAGATACATCTTGAATTGGAGTGTACACCCAATATCAAAAACCAGTGTAAGTGGAATTCGCCTATATGGGAGGTTGTAAGGAAAGAAATTATCACGTGGTTAGATGTAACAGTGGTTTACCTTATTCTAGATAGAAAACGGGTAAGCCCGGTCCAATATATGATTAATCAAGATGGGATCATTGTAGTCTCAAATGAGAAGAATGAATTGGTGCCCATGAGACTGGTTACTAGATAGAGAGTATGAATGGATTACAGGAAGCAGAAATACTTATACTCAAAAGGACCATTTCCTTATGCCATTCATGGATCAGATGCTTGACAGAATAGCAGGAAGGGGTTGCTACTATTTTCTTGATGGGTACTTGGGATACAATAAGATTTATATTGCTCTAGAGGATTGGAAAAGACTACTTAGACTTACCTTTATGGGACTTTTGCATTCAAGCGGATGCCATTCAGACTATGCAGTACTCCGTCCACCATTCTGAGATGTATGTTGTCTATATTTTCTAACATAGAGGAAGACACAATTGAGGTATTCATGGACGAATTATTGGAAGTTGGGAACACCTTTGATTATTGCTTAGACCATTTGGACATCACACTTCAAAGATGTGAGTAGTGCAATCTGGTGCTGCATTGGGATAAGTATCATTTTATGGTGAAAAAAGGTATTGTCCTTGGTCATAATATATCAAAATAGGGTATTGAGGTAGATACAGTGAATATTGAGTTAATTGAAAAATTACCTCCACCAGTCTCAGTTAAAGGTATCTAAACTTTTTAGGTCATGTCGGCTTTTACAGAAGGTTCATCAAGGACTTCTCTAAAATTACTAATCCTCAATTCAAACTTTTAAAGAAGGAGGTGAAATTTGTATTTGATGATGTATGTCTCAAGGCCATTAAGTACCTTAAGGAGCAGTTGATCTCAACTCCTATTATTGTAACCCCTGATTAGTCTTTACCGTTTGAGGTTATGTGTGATATTAACGGGGTGGCCTTTGGTGTTGTCCTAAGCCAAATACGTGAGAAGATCCTTCACATGATCTATTATGCTAGAAAGGAATTAACCCCATACAGAAGGAGTATATAGTTACTGAGTAGGAATTGCTTGCAGTGATTTTCTCTATTAAGAAATTTTGGTCTTATTTGATTGGCACCAAGGTTATATAGATTAGGCAGCTTTCAGGTACCTAATTTCTAAGAAGGATGCTAATCTTATATTGATACATTGGGTTATCTAGCTACAAGAATTTAACTTTGAGGTGAAAGATCAAAAGGGCATTGAGAGCCAGGTTACGGATCACTTATCTTGCCTTTAGGAGGAGGTGACACAACTCAAACCAGGGCCTTGTCGTAATGGGAATCCAAGTCAAACCAAGATGGGTGCAACCCCATTACCCAACCCAACCTCTAAAAAATCATACCCTGATTCGGATAATTTTGAACGTATAATAAGATAGCATTTATTATAATTCCTAACTCTAGGATAGGTCCATGACTGTGACCAACCCAAAAAAATCTATTAACTCATTATCCAACTAATTATCAAAACCAAAACCTTAAACCAATCCATATATACCATAACAAATGAGTTCAAATATAAATATTATATATAACCCCAAAACATAAAAGAATGGAACAATTATAAACACAATCCAACGGTAACAACCCCAATAACAATGATAATACTAACGCTGGAACCACTGCCGACACCGCTATAGTAGTTCCACAAAGCTCGTACCAAGAGTAAAACTATATTTGGTTGGGACATGCACCCATCCATATACAAAACCAAGGTCTATGAAATAACCAAAGTATGTAAAGACATCCATGATATGAAATGGAGCCTTTCGAAATATGAAAGCTCACGACTTTAATCCAACCGAGTTGATCTTGAATCTGATCACTAAGAAGGAGGAGTAGATTGTCCGGTTCCTATATCGCTTGGGAATATAGACGCCCAAAGAAATATTAGAGGATGAATACTAGAAAGTAGTTAGGATAAGGATAAAATAATGCTAACTTCTAAAACTAAGTAAACCAACAATATGCATTCACAACCATTCATACATATATATAACTATACTAGGAAAGAGAATCGGGTTTCGCATCTATTAACCTGGGTATGTGTAGCTTAACCATACTAGAACCACCCACGGGCTATATGGATCCAGTATAACCCCCTAAACGGCCCTGATACGTGTAGCCGCATGAACTAGAGATACCATAGGAGTAGGAGATTCCCGAGTACCATTTCCTTTCCATGATACATATGTACAAGTGTACTTAAGGGATTCTCGTATACCCCATAAGTATCATATATGTTCTAGTGACGAATCCTTATATTGGTAAACATAAGTTTTCAGTGTCCGTCCATTGGACTCACAGCTTCACGGGTAGCTATCACACCCCATCATTATTGCCTAATTAAAACCATTACCATACAACTAAACAACCATTCCATTATTATTAACCATGGATATAAGTAGTGGTATTATCATACTGACTATATCTTGTAAAAAATATCCTTAGCCAACCTTTTTAGAGTTAAGGGATTCCCATGTACCCACAGATTATATTATTAAGTTGACTTGGGGGAGTCCTATGTACCCCACAAATATTTCATCATTGAGTTTGCTTGGGTGATTTCCTCTTACCCCACAAGGCTTTCAGTTAGACCAACCATAACCACTAAAACCTTAATATTTAACAATTCCAAACCATTTATGCCATTTAGGGTTCCATTACTAAGTTATACCATGCAATAGTTCAATGAAATTATAGAGAGGCATATTGTGGGCTCATAACTCATTAAATAAGGAAAACACATGAATAGGAACATATGTAACATATCATAATTCATTTACTAAGGCTTTTCAACAAACAGTTGGAATGCATAAACGTATACATAATTGGGGTTTCTTGTCAACATGCCATAATGACCATATATCCTTCACATAAGCATTTTATGAAACATATGGGAAGCATACTTTGGTCATACAACATTCAATACACCTAATTAACATGGTTACATCAATCAACACACATCTTGTAGGGTTTATTATGACTATCATGAAATTCACCTTATACAACCAAAGTTTGAAACTGTGTAACCAAAACATGAATTAAAACTCAACAACATTATAAACTTCAATCTCAATTCACATAAATCATGAAAACTCATAAATAATAATCTTTATAATTTAAAAAGGGATTCTTGAACTTCTTGGGTGGAAGAAACACAAGAATCAACGTCTAACATACCTAGAAATCTAGATTCTTGAAGTTGTTAAAGACTCTTGGAGGGATTCTTGAGATTGCTTTTGAATCTTGGGGGCTAGGGTTTACTATCTTTGAGAGAGAGTGATTTATTTTTTGAGAGATGTCAGTAAACAATGAGATAATTGGTCTTTTAGGAGTTTAATGTTGTGTATAGGCTGATTTGGGGTTTTAGTAATTTACCAAACAACCCTTGAAAATAAATAACAAAATCTGAAAATCCCGATTTCTTATGCTGACGCGACACGGTATAATTGTGCCAGCTCAATAGAAATTGGATAATCAAGAAATTGATTGGTGGCACGATGTGGTGGAAATTGTGTTGCCATCTTGGTTACAAACTGGAAAGGCACCGCGACGCGGTGGAATCGAGTTGGTGTACTGGAAATTGACAACTCTGAATTCACGTCTTGGCGCGATGATCCATAATTGCGCAGGATCACAGGCTTTTGTTGATTTCCATTTTGGCTGGCTCCACGATGCGCTAAAGTACCAGGTGGTACACTCCCTTACTAAAATGGCTTTAACTCATCATCCGAGTGTCAGATTTGGGTGAATTTGGTATCGATGAAAACTTATTCAATTTCCCACATGATAAAAAGTTAAAATCTTTAAAATAACACAGGGGATAAAAGGTATGCATCTATGAAGAAATATCTTTGATGTTCTAGAGATGAATAAAAGCTAGATATAAATACAGGGTATTACACACTAGGTGATAGTTAAACTAGGATCAAACACAAGGGCTAGTAAGGCGACACCCTAAAACTCACTTGGTAAAGGGTGAAATTTATCAATGCGTTCACAAGACAGTTGGTAATACATAGCTTGTTAGATTTTGTCTGTGTAATATTGAGATATGCGGATTAAGCATGATAAACCTACGAAGTTAGAAGCTAGGGTGAACACAACCCTAGTGTTAATTTTAGATTGTTTAGAACCAAAAGCTTTTAATTATTGTTACTTTTATTGATTCTAGCATATCATTCCCCATTTACTTTCCTGTAGTGCCCAACTATTTCAACAAGTTTGAGAGAAACATCTGGCCAATTCCCGGTGGGATAGACCTCAACCTAGTAGGGTAACTATATTTAACTTCGACTATATTATACTTTTTGGAGGTATATTTTGAGCAACATCAGAGCCCAGACTTTGTTCTTTCGGACTCTTCTTATCTATTAACATTTGCAGATGAAAGTCCTTTTAGTAGTGGATATTGTAATGATCCTCTAGATTATTTACTAAAGTTTTTGCATATTTTTGGCATTTAGAGCCTTCCAATAGAAGCTACAGGTCATTTATGACTTACTGGAACTATGTGTTTGATTATCAGGTAGTTCATTTGTGTTTTAGGCTCATTTTCCTATTTCGGAGCTATCAGTATTGAGAAATTGGTCTCAGCCCAAAACTCCTAGTAAATGGCCTCTAAAGACAACTCCTACTGTGCCCTCAACTTAGAAATATTAGTTTTAGGCTAGAGGAACTTTTGGTTCAAGTCTTGAGGCTTTTGAACTTATTTGGGATTATTAAGCAAAATTAGTTAAAGCAAAACTACAGGTATGGGCTTATATTTAGTTGAAATGATTTCAAATAAAAGTTTTGATGGTTTTGTTGAGTTTGAAATATTGATTTTTGTATGGTAGCATAGTTTATTAGTGTGCATGAGGTTCCAAATAATTCCTGAGCACCTGTTTAGATTCCACTTAGACTTAAAAAAGAATCTAGTATCTGGCATCATCTAGTGCAATTAAGTAACTAAGGGATCGCTTTAGAAATTAAACATGGACCCCACCAAGTCATTTAAGTGAAGGCCTAATCTCTTAAGCGACACATGACTGCTTATGTGAGGACCAACTTTTTATGGTCGGTCACTAGTGTATCATGACTTAGCCAAATTAAGGAGTTTCGGAATATAAAGGTGAGCCAACCTCAGGATGAAATGCTTGTTATGACTATAGAATCCTATCACCCTCGATTATAAGCTTGTTAACCATAGTTAAATATTAAGGATCCTTTAGTATAAGGTTTACTATTTGACTTAGTGAATTGAATCAGAGTTTCTCGGATTATTAAATTACTATTGTGATACTTATATATTGTTAGGCCTGAGGTTGAGGTTTCAGTACCAGTTATACTTCAGGTGAGTATTTAATCCTTATGAAAGGTGTGGATTTATCTTATAGATGCTTGGACTCTTATGATTGTATTGTTGGGATATTGTTAATGGCATGCATACTTTTAGGCATGTTCATGCTCATTTAATGGTATGATTCGAACCAAATCCTTGATTTTTATACGATTTTCAAAAAAAGGATTTATTCCCACTTTTTGGTCTTAAAAAGATTCTTTTATAATAAAAATCGTATGACCTTATTTAATGATTTGTAAGCTTTTGGAACTAAAATATTATGTTTTGGAAACCAGATCGTGATTGATTTTGATTTGTGGTTTATCCACTCTTTTGCCACTACTATTTACCTCAATCAAGAGAAATTTTAGCCCATTCTATGCTTTTATTTTTATTTAGTCCTAGAGTTGATCTCGGCCGATAAATTCACAAACTTACAATCTTTTAGTTATGGTTCAATATTATGCACTTATTATATATACATCTCTCCGGTACTAGATGGATTAGATTGATGATGGTGGTTAGTGGAAGTCCTGAATTGCCTATTCTCAAATTCTTTAGGGGCCTCTTCATCTATGAGCGACAGTTCTAGAGAAAAGAGGTTGTCATAGGTCCTTCCTTACTAAGTTGTTGAGATAGAGGAGGTAAATACACTTCTATATTATGGTACTATGGATTTACTTTGCATTTCTTCATTCATATGCATTTCCTGCCACTAGTATACTATTTGGTTCTTATATTTATAAACTTTATAGGGCCTTGTACAGGTATAAGCTACTATTATTATTTATTGAGTGTTTGATTAAACCTTTTGTGCTTACGAAGGCCTGGTTAAGTATTGTCTGTCTAGACTATCCAGTTACTTTATTGTTTATATTATGGTTAGTCCATGGCAGGTTGATTATAGTTTGATACCCGAGGTTGTCTGTATCTTTCTGAGACCTTTTTCTTATTGTAGTAAATTGCATTTGGATGGTTTATTCATGGTAAAAACTTTGGTTAGAGGCCGTAATCATGCTAGCTTAGCTTTCCCACTTGGTTAGGATTTTCAGGAGAGGTTAGATTGGCTACCTTAGGTTGTTACCTTTAAGTTAGTCTCATATACCTATATATATGTATACATATAGATATAGATATAGATATAGATATGGTATTATTGTATATCCCTCTCTTCCCTTGTTTATTCATATTGAATATGTATTCTTTCGCCTTATACACTATTATATATCCTTCTTCCATTCTTTATTTGTATTTTGACTAATGATATATAGTGTAGTAATTTAGTTCCTAAATATTAACAGAATAGGATAGTTTATCTTTTTGCTCTATTTGCCTTATTGTGCTTAATTTCCTGAATAGTGTTCTTAGTTTCCTGAATAGTATCCTAAAGTTTATCTTCCTACTTTACATGTTATTTATGCTCACATTATCTTTGGAGCTCCGTCAGTAGATGCCTACTGAGTACCATGTTTTTGGTACTCATTCTATACTTTGGCAACCTGTAGGTCATAGTACAAGTTCTCATCGTTGGCGTGTGCATCGTGCAGAGCATCTATGGATAGAAGATTTAAGGTGAGCTCATGGAATCTGTAGTATTTCTTCTTTTCTTTGTACTGATTATACTTATCTTTATTTTGTATTTTGGAGATAGTTTTTACATATATATTAGTTCAATATCTCACTTCAAACTCTGATAATTACTCCACTATTTATTTTCATTTCTTTTGATAGGCTTTTACTAGCAATTCTGAACTGTAGGTTGGCTTACCTATCGGTGGGTTTCGGTAGGTGCCATCATGACCTAACAAATTGAGTCGTTACAACTACATTACAAAATATTTTTTCTCTTTATTTAAGAATAATTCTATCATGTCCCGAGCCTATACCCAAGACGTAACTGGGAACTTGAAACCATGAATGATCCTAAGCAGACCCTTGGCCTGGCAAGTTGTTCATTAACTTTCATAAATTGTGGAAGCTGAGGATAATAAACTTGGAACGAATTTCAAAAGAAAATATATAAATCACTTGGTTTCAATACCCAATGGTGAAAGTCATAGAAAGACAAGTTGAAAATCCATCACTGACATATGTCTAATGAAATCTCTGAACATAAACTAAATAAGTCAATCACAACAAAATTTGGGTACAACTTTATTTGAACTAACTATCAAAAATTCAAAGATTGCGAAGGAACATAAACAGTCCTTTCGATGCAAGAAGGACTCACCACAGGATGATACTGAAAAAAGTCTAGCTGCGACTCTGAGTTTGTATTCTTGAATCTACATCATAAAATGATATAGCATAAAAAGAGTGGTCAATACCTTAAATGTATTGGTACATAATAGGGCAATGAAATAATAAATATGAACTAAGTGTAAATTAAAACTGAATAACCATTTGAATTAAATCATGACAGGCGACATGAAAAAAGAGATGTGGAATAAAAGACTTACTAACTTTGCTTACGAAGCCGACAGGACTAAAAACAATGCAGTAAATAAGTTATTCAAAAACATTGAAAATATTCAAAAACTTTGAAAGTCAATTTTATGAAATGTAAGCCCAAAGCAAGTAGACTGAAATGTAACAGTGAATCAACTTTGATGAAGTTATCATAAGTAATAAGTAAAGATAAGGGGTTTTGCCCTTATTTTCTTACATCTTTGAGTTTTGATTTTCTATTGAAGTAAAATGAAAGTATTACCATAATTTCTTTTACCTTTTCAGAAAGAAATATAATTTTCTTTCATATTTGGCTAACATCTTTCTTAGAGAAAAGGTTTTGTACCTCTAAAAATTGAGGATCCGTCTTATTATTCCATAACACAATAGCATCCACAATATAGTCCTCAAAAGAGTCGAGTTTAGAAGCAGATTATCCCCTAATAGATATATGCTTTTTAAATTAGCTTTTCAGATGTATGCCAATTAGGAAAACCATATAAATAATATCGTTTTAGTGTACTGTTCTTTGTCATATGATTTATCGTCTCCATGGTTTGAAAACTATTAGCTTCTGTATGACGCTTATAGTAATTTTGAACCCAACAAGTGGTATCAGAGGCCATGGTTTAATGGTTCAATGGTTTGATGGTTCATATTGAAGACATGTCAAAATCAATGTTGAGATAGTGAATATTTTTTTGTCAAAAAAATTCCAAATACTACATGTGGATATATCTTTCAATTATATTTTCAATAATCATGTTGCTCCATTTTAAAAAAAAAACAATTTTTAACCCATGCTTATGGGCTTCAACTTTCAATCCCTTCTTATTTTTAATTCTTGGTCTCCTTTCAACTTGTGCATATAGTTTTAACACATGAGCTCAACTTTTAACATGTGTTCACTTTTAAGGCACAAGGCTCCACTTTTAAGCCTATTCACTTATAACACAAGGCTTCAATAATATTAACCTATTCTTTTATTTTGAATCCATAGGACTCCAATTTTTAACTCATATCAACTTTTAATCATGTCAAGAAGTAGTGATGAAGACTATATGAAGAAGCGATAAGAGTAAAACTACGAAAATGAGAATAATCTACGATACGAAGAGAACAAGGATAAAAGATAGAAAAAACAAACAAATAGATAGACGCAAAAAAGAAAAAAAATCAAATAAAGGATATATTAAACCTTAAATCCTTGTTCCAAATATCCTATAAGACACTTAAATCTTACGTATACCACAAAGGAAACGAACTCCCAAGCAACCAATGTTTCCAAACAAAAATTGAACTTAAGCTAATCCAAGCTCACTCACACTGACAAGATTATTATTGTTCATCAATATCAAAGTTAGTTAGAGCGTCCCCCAGAAAAGTTTTATTTAGGATCCGACAACTTATGCAGGAACTTTCAAACAGACTGGTTGTTGCTTCCACTACTAACTAAAATGAAAGAGAAACTACTATTTATAGCCAAGGGCTATATTATAACTGTGAGCCCAAAAGTGACCCATTTCAGCAAACTGGACACATGCCCATGCAGACCATTGACCTACTTATGCATGTAGAAACACAGGTGATTCTAGAATGTCCAGCTACCTGCAACTGGATCTCATCCACCTACGCATGCAGGTGCTTTCAAGTCCTATCCAAGATTTTCTTTTGCCTCTATTTGACCTCTCCAATATACCTTGACCCCTCTTGTATGCAATCATTATATCATGGCACCCTTTTGATAGCAATAAAGGGGCTTCAAAAACCTCTTGCTTCATGATCATCTCATAAAAATGTCTGGAGGCATTTTGGATTGTATTGTCCTCTTCTTTTGAAAAACAATTGTCCTCTGATCGAAATCCTGAAAGCATAAGAAACTAACAAACAACCAATATATCCTTAAAGCACAAGGGTTGACAATAATATGTCCATGCCAAGGGGGAACACCTTGATATATAACCAAATATACCTTAAGTTTACTGAAAAGAACTCATCATAAAAGGAATAAAAGGATTGGCTACAATAAGCATCATGAGTCTCTTCCAAGGTGTTTTCATTGACAAGATTACCAATAAGCTCAATTGAGTTATCAATCAAATCACCACATGTTGGAACAACCAAGGATATAATAAATTATTCAATAGGGTGTATCTTACCTCTCCTTTCACAACAAACCATGTTTACACATAAGTCATTCTCAACAAAAACATGGCTATCTTTACAAGCAAAGAGATTAGAATGAAAAAAATTAAGATTATTTAAGGTGCTATCAATGAAAAGAACATAAGAAGGTAAGAATAAGCATCTTAAGCACCTCACATCCCTGTTACTTAAATAAATTCCCAAGAAAATATCAACTTGTCTATCCACATAAGTGTGACAAGGGATAGGAAACAAGAGTTGTCTATCAAGTAGAGACCATGGACTCTTCTCAAAGTGACACATAGCTTCAACATCCGGATTGTGTAGGCCATATATTTTATGCACATTTATGACCAAAAAGTCATCAACATTCTCTTAGTAGGATTTAAATCCAAAAATCTTTAAGATATGGCCCACCATAGGGTAAATATCATCATGATTCCAAGGATTGATTAGACTGAGAGGGGGTAGGTATATACCTTTAGAGCAAAGCCTTGAGCTTGCTCTCTTGCCTCCCATACTTGCATTGTGTGGACTTTAACTTCCATGCATCAACTTGGAATACTAATTTGATTAATGGGTTTAGATGTTTCACTCCTTATTAGCAAATAGCCATCAACCCATAGGAGTTTGATTAGGGTCCTCCTTTGAGTCAAGTCATCATCAACTTTGAAGCCTTTGAATAAGAACTCATTTATTCCTTTAAGTTTATATCCATGAGGAACTTTTCTTGATTCTTATTTTGGAAACATTCCTCTATGGCCCTACAAAAGAGAATATTAGTTCTAGGCAAAATGCTAGTACCATTGTTCACAAACAACAAGGGCTTGGAGTTGACACAAAGTTCTCTCTTTGAGCAAAAATCATCTAATCCTCTTGGATTGGGTCTTCCATGGGATCACTAATCATCACTTGCCTCATTATAAAGTTTAAATTCATGATCTCTCCTTCTTGAGGTCAAACATCTTAATGGGGAACTTTCATCATCAAGTTGTTGGGTACACTAATTTCCATTTCATCTTTTGGAAACTCCCCTTCATCTCTAAAGTATTCACCCTCATGGGTTTTATCCTCACCACTATATTCTTGGTTCACTTTATATCCAATAAAGTATGCATTACATTCAACTAAAATAGTGTTTCTTTGATTGGGACATTCACTTTCCTTATTACACAACCTTGGTATTTAGAACAAAAAATACCTCTAAGATTAGTGTTTAAGTATTGATTACCTTCATTCTTTGGTGGATATCTTGGGATAGCCTTCTAAACGGGCTTATTGTTATAAGACTTGTTAAAATCTTTGTTCTTATTCCATCCAAATTAACTAGAAAGTGTGTAGCCTTTATTGAAACACTTTTTTTACATTGTTGTTCTTCTTAACCTCAATTTTCACTTTGACAAAGTTCTATATTCACTCAAATTTGTGGAATACTAGTTGAAAATCAATGTCATAATCAAACCCTACTTTCAACCGAGCTATGCAATGGTTTGGGGGTTCAACAATCTCAAGTTGAAGGATCAAGTTTTGAAATTTTTCATAGTAGTCTTCCATACTTTTACCTCCTTGTCTTAAGTTATAGAGCTTTGTAAGTTGTTCTTGTTTGTACCTTTTTGTCACATACTTTCCCCTAATAAGTAATCCTAATTCATCATAATTAGAAGTCCGGGATTACCATCTCTTTCTCATTACATCCTTTAGGTTTTTCACCAAGTAGAAACACACCCTTTGAATTGTGAAATGGCATGAGCGGCTTTATTATGACAGGTAAATTTATTGAATTAGATGATATTATTGCATTGTACTTCCCAATCAAGTTAAATTAATGGATCACTAGTTACTTTGAAGGCAGGAGAGTGATCTTGATGGAGTTAAGACCCATGTTCTTGACTCGTATTTCCTCCTTGTTCCCATTGATCTCCTTGATCTTGGGGTTGGTTTACCAAGTTTCCTCTTCTATAGAAATGGGACAAAATATTCCTCCTTATTCTCTATGTCCTCCCTTGTTAACTTCTTACCTATTTTATACAAATTCCAAAAACATAGCCACATTATCTATCGCATTATTTCCTCCTTGATATCTCTCTTTCCCTATATCTTCGACTTAGATGGGTTGTTTTTTGTTAAATGGACCGTGGGCTGGTGGATTTTGGTTAAGTAGATCTCGGGATAGTCCTTGGTTTTAGGGTATTTGGGTAGGTGGCGCTTGATTTTGGGGGACTTCTTGACTGAATTGGGGTTGTAGTGGATGAATGAGATTTTAGTTATGCCAATAGGTAGTGGTTTATGTGACCCATCTTGGGTTTGTAGATAAGGATGGTACATGTAGTGAAGGGTTTTTGGGGATATGGTAGTGGAGGTGTTTCAATCATGTCCACTAGTGGAGGCATTATAGTTTTCAGGGGTGGAGTTATTGGAATCTAGACCAGTGTTTTTAAACGCAGAGCGTAAGGCGGTGTGTTTTACCTGGTATAAGGCAAGGCCTAAGCCCCGAGTCATTGGAGCATAAGCCCCAAGGATCTTTTAATTTTTAATATTTTATAAATTAATATAATGTAAATAAATATTTTTGAAAGGTATAAATCAACCAAAAAAAAGAAATTATATCAAAATCATATTAAAAAATAAGTGAAAAATGTACTTAAAACTACAAAAAAATTAAAAATTTAACCAAAGCCACATAATACAACTAATAGATAAAATCAACTTTCATATAATAAAATATTGTATGTCCTCAAAAAGACAAGTTGTGGTGTAAGCTTAGAAAGTTTACAATAATGTGAAATGATTGTTTCTTATTAAATCTATAATTTAAACTTGATACTAAAATATATGACTGTTAAATACTTAAATATTCAAACCAAAAGTAAAAGAAGACTTAAAACTCACACTTTCAAACGCATGTGCCAGTGGGTTTTAATGACGATGCTACGTAAGAAGGTACTGGGTGTACTTTCTTCTTCCTAGTCGCTTTTTTTCTTTAGATCTTTTCAAGTCTCATAGTGATGAGCTTTCAAGTTATTTACTTTTTTTTGCTCTCTTTTAAAATACAATATATGGTATATGGATGTGTATCGAGTTACGAGATGGTGAGGGTTGATTACTTAAGTACAATTTTTTATACATAATTTGCTCCTTACGCTTAGGCAAACGCCCCAATGCTTAAGCGAACACCTAAAATTTTGGGGTGTTCGCCTTTCGATACCTTCTCCTACCCAAAATACCTCGGGGTGTTTTTGGATATGCCTCCCAAGGAGAGCCTTAAGGTGAGCCCCGAACTGCCTTTTAAACCCTTCCAAGTTGTCCATCTTTTTTTGTAAGTAGTTTTCCATTCTACGACTCAAGGAACTAAGATTGAATTTGAAGTATTATTATCCATAACTTGTGGAGTTTCATCATTATAAGCCATTGTACCTAGTAGAAAGAAACACTAACAGAAATACAAATAAGTTAGCATTAAGAAATTAATCTCACAATCTCTCAGAGCACACACCTTTGTTTTCCTCTCAATAGGCGCCGCTAGCGTTGAAAGATCATTTCAACTTCGACGGAAGACATCGTGTCAATTGTGGCTCATGATCAGATGGATTCTTGTTTGAAGATGAAAAGATAACTCAAACAAACTATTGTACTTTAATAAAGAAATAACAACGAAAACAAAAGAGTAAAGCACAAAAAAGAAATAGATGAAGAAAGAAAACAAACTCTAAGACTAATTAATCAACTAAGTAGATCAATAACTTGTTGTTGATTAGTTCTTAAGAATTAAGAAAAGAGATCAAAAATTAATAAAAAAATTAGGATGTTGGAACCTGAGTGAAAATTAATTTGGAGTGATTAGGATGCGTTTGGGTAAGGTGCGACTATATGTGGCATTTTCTCTAGCATGTAAAATACAAGAAAGGCCACGGAAGGTACAAAAACTACACAAAACATTCCACAAATTAAGAGCAACCTCGGGCCCCTTTGAGTGCTAGTTTCGGCCAACAACAACACAAGCATCATGAGTTTACAAGGTGTTTTAACAGCAAAACAACAAAAATTCAACAAGAACAAGATCAACACAATGAACACAAGATTCGAATTCAACAAGAACAAATGATTTCTAGATACAAATACTAACACAATTGCAAGAAAGGTAAAGATAGATAGTGAGACATAGATTATTACAAATATTAGGAAATAAAGAGTATATTAAACTCAAAAACCCCTAATGAATGTAACAACAATACCACACTCTTACGATGACCGCCAAGGGAATCAACACACCTCAAGATCCACCGTTTCCAAACAAAGAACAATATTGGCTTTTCCAAGCCCTAAACTACAATGGCTAATCCCAGCCATAACTAAGAACTACACTAAGGTGGTCTACTCTCAAGAGAGAGTATTTTCAATGTCTCATATTTTCATCATTAAGTAACTAATAAGAGAAAACCTAAAATGTCCTATTTATAGTATATTACAAAAGGACACTACCCTTAATGATAGGGGCGGCCATGGAGTGCATTTTGGGCGAAGTAAAGTGACCAAAATGTCCTCAATGAAGATGAATCCAAAACCGTGAGCCATTAAGTGTCCAAAGTCGTAATTCCTCAAGTCTTCAATGCTCCAAGCAATCTTTCACTCAAGTCCTTGATGTATGGTATGCTCAATGGTAGGCTCAAAACGGGTCCTCCATGCATCTTCTCGTATCCTCGAGGTGATTAAGTCTTGAGCCTCTATGTGTTGGCCTCCAAAGATGTCATCAAAAGATAAGATGGCCATTCATCTCGTATCATTCTCTCTTTCTTAAAAAGGATTCGGACTCGAATCCAAACCTTGTAAAGTCGAAGAGAGGACAAACAAATACAAACTCCTCATGGCATGAGGGTTAGGTTTAGCACAACAATCATCTCAACATACCAAGGTTGCACATATTTGTAATATAACCAAGGATCCTTTGAATAAAATATTAAAAACTCAGTGAAAGATGTACGAAGGATTTGGTTATACGATGACCAAGGGTGACACTTTTCTTGTCATTTTTAGACCAAGAAATAAGTTGGGTGCACAAACATCACCATTTCTATATTTGGCACTAGGGTCAAACGGGGAGAGTGGCCATAGACACGGGTCTAAACAACACTCCTCTTTCCCGTGGTCTCTACCCAAACTAAATGGCATACTCTCTACAATAACATACATGTCATCCAAAGTAAATAGAGAGTAGAGAAAGGTATCACTCAAGTCGACTTCTACTAAGGTGCCCTTATGTGTGTACTCACTACTAGTTTCCCAATTATCACAATGAGTACTCTCAACAATAAAGTCGCAGAAAGTAAAAGGAGAAGTAGTTTCTAAGACCACACATTATTTTTCCTTAAGAGTACTCTTATCTTCCAAGAAGAGATTTCCATCTTTAGGAGGAATGCTGCCATACCATAGTGGGTTAGCATATAGGCTATAGCTTCCAAGGCAATCTATACCATCATTTTCACCACTAGGTCTATTAGGAGTGTTTATATCATCTTCAAACAAGAAAATATTCCTAAAGATAGCATGATCTATTTCATAGGTAGATTTGGAACAAACACATTCATCACTCTCTAAAAGATTAATATCAAGTTTCAAAGAGATTTCAAGCACAAGATTGTCCCAAGAATAGCTCTCGGGTTCACTCCCCTTTTGTTAACCAACATGTTCAAGTACTTCACTTACTTGAGTTCTATTAATCACATCGCACACATACTCAAGTGGTGGACAATTTTCACAAATAAGTTGATCAACACCAATTATACAAGCAGTGTACTTCCATTCAACATATAGGCTTCAACACTAGGTGGATATAAATTGATCTTACAAGAATAGTCAATTTGTACATCAATAGGATCAACTAATGTATCCACACTCACAACATGTACATCATTAACAAAAGGCAAAGAATCATTAGACTCACAAGTAATTAAGCTACTACTCACACTTAATGGGCTACTAGCCACACAATTATCGTTCACATACATAAAAGTGCAAGAGTTAGCTATTTTACCTTGAAGTTCTTGAGTCGACTCTCCTTTTCCATGTTGTGAAGGTCCTCCACAAGTTGGCATTTCTATCCTTCACTTTCCATGTCGGTACCTACACAAATGTCCTTAGAAATAGAAGGACAAACAATGCTAGCTCAGTTTGGCAGCAATCCCCTCACTTCACTCCACACAACCTCTCATTTTTCCATTCTCGGATCACCACCTTGTACACCCTTACTCCTCTCAATCTTTTGTCTATCATAACCTTTCGGATTGGAGTAGGTATTCACTGTGCTTCGCGGCTCAGGTACCATGTATGTTACGAGGTGATTTCCCCACCGGTATCTTATAATATTAGGCTAATTTTGTATATTTGGAACTGTATATTGTGCAAACCAATTGGTACCTAAGCATACATGACCATATGTCAATGAAATAATATCATACCACACCCCCTTATGGTATTAAAATTGGGAGAAGACAACTTTGACCCTCTCGAAAAGCTTAATCCCGTCCAAGAAGTATGAAACAAGTAAAGGCTCACGAAATAACCCTAAGTAGTCAACCATGGATGGAAGGATGTATTTTCTTAGTACCTATCATTTAACACAACAAGGCAGCCCGGTATCCCACAAATGGTCAACTTTTCGGAGTGTACACTTCTTCTCGGATCAACATTGTAAGGCACATGAGTACCCCTTGGTTTTGGAGATGCATACCCTCTTCTTCTCATTGGACAACCTTCACTAGAGCTAGTATAACTATTCACACTTTATAGACCTTGATAAGAAGTACTACAAGGTAGAGGTTATGAATCTTCACACTCCTCACGTGTACTCTCATCATACCTCTTATAATATTTGTGAACGAAAAGGTTATACCTAACATCAAATCTAGGTTCAGAGTGAGAAGTGTAAGACTTCTCGCATTCCCCAACATCATCATAAGATCTATCCCGAGGTCCTACATCATCTCCAAATTCACAATAATCACTAGGTATTTCATTCACCCTATTTTATCCCTCAAAATCGTAACTCTCAAATTTGCCCAAGTTTTTCTCATGGATATTTTCATAGCCTCCGTAATCTCCCTCAACTACGTAGTTCTGATACCAAATGATACAAGAAAGACCATGGAAGGCACAAAAGCTACACAAAATGGTCCATAAATTAAGAGCAACCCGAGCACCCCTTTGAGTGCTAGTTTCAGCCAACAACAACAACACAAATATCACGAGTTTACAAGATTTTTTAACACCAAAACAACTCTAATACAACAAGAACAGGATGGACACAATGAACAAAAGATTCGGATTCAAAAAGAACAAATGATTACAAGATACAAACACTAACACAATTGCAATAAAGGTAAAAATAGACAGTGAGACATGGATTATTACAAAGATTAGGAACTAAAGAGTATATTAAACTAAAAAAACCCTCATGAATGTAACAACAACAACACACTGTTATGGTGACCGCCAATGGAATCAACTCACCTCAAGATCCACCATTTCTAAGCAAAGAACAATATTAGCTTTTCCTAGCCCTAAACTACAATGGCCAATACAAGCCCTAACTAAGAACTACACTAAGGTGGTCTACTCTCAAGAGAGAGGATTTTCAATGTCTTAAATTTTTATCAATAAACAACTAATAAGAGCAGACCTAAAATATCCTATTTATAGTATATTACAAAAGGAAACAAAATAACTACACTACCCTTAATGATAGGGGTGGCCATGGAGTGCATTTTGGGCAAAGTGAAGAGATCAAAATGTCCTTAAGGAATATGACTCCAAAACCATAAGATGTTAAGTGCCCAAAGTCGTGAGTCCTCAAGTCTTCAATGCTCCAAGCAATCTTTCACTCACGGCCTTGAAGTATGGTATGCTCAAAATGGGTCCTCCATGCATGTTTTCGTATTCTCGAGGTGACCAAGTCTTGAACCTCTATGTATTGGCCTCCAAAGATGTCATCAAAAGATAAGATGATCATTTATCCCATATCAATATAGCCTTCACTTGTCACTTTCTAGTAAACCTGAAGTCACCTGCATTGGTGATCTACGGTTGCATGTGGCTAACCTTTGTGGGCAGGTGCTCCTATGCAGCTCAGCTTATACCTCTGAATTTTATCCTTTTGTGGGTCCTTTTGTACTCCTAATTCAATAATATTCCCCTTTTTTTGGATATTACTTTATACAAACAACTTTTAGTTCTTTTTCATTTTTTTGTCTTGAATCAAACAATACTTTTTTGATGAATCTTCCTCTTGAAGATACTAATTTCTTCAAGTATACGAAGAACACCAAACTTCAAAACTAGTTCATTTTGACCTGGAATTTCAAAGAAATTCAGATCTAGGGTCCTTTCAACGTGAGAAACACTTTTCTATAAATTTTAGCCCTCAAATCTATACCAAATCAACAAGATCTAAAGACCCACTTCTCTTTTTGTAAGTTCAAGCTAAATAATAGAGGTCTTCCTCAAATCTCTTCCAAACACACCAATAACTCAAGATCCAACCTCAAATATACAAGAAGCAACCAAATTTAGTATAGAAACTACAAATAGGATTCAAAAATACAAAAGTATTTTTGGATTTTGCTAAAAACGTTTTGACTATTTTTGTTAATATTTCTAAGGTAACTATCCCAAGGCTAGAATCGTAGAATGAATCTAAGCCTAAGCCTGACTCTGATACCAAATGATAAGAGTAAGACTACTAAAATGAGAATACACTACGATACAAAGAAATCGAAAATAAAAGATAGATGAAGCAAACAAATATATATATATATATAAAGAATGAATTGAAAGGCAAATAAAGATTATATCAAAACCTAATACTCAATCCAGATATCCTTAAAAGCACTGAAATCTTACATATAACACAAAGAAATCAAATTTCCAAGCAACTAATGTTTTCAAATGAAAATTCAATGAAAGATAATCCAAGCTCACTCACACTCACAAGAGTATAATTGTTCATTAGCATCAAAGTTAGTCTAAAACTGAAAGAAAAACTACTATTTATAGAGAAAGGATAATTATTACAGTTATGGGTCTATAAGTGACCCACTTAATCAAATTGGGAATATGCCCATAAAGATCTTTGATCTGTCAAGCATGTGGCGATGCAGATGACTCTAGAAGGGCCAAAATAGCCATCTATGGTTGCGTCTCATCCACCTGCATACACAGGTGCTTCCATGGCCTCTCCAAGCTCTTTTTTTCCTCCTTTGGACCTCTAAGGCCCCGTGACCCTTCTTGAATGTAATCACCATCTCATGGCACCTTTTTGATAGCAATAAGGGGTCTTAAAACACCTCTTGCTTCATAATCATATCATAAAAAGGTCTAGAGGCATTTTTTTATTATATCATGAAGGCAGATCAATTGTTAAGAAAATCAAGCCAAAAAGCGAAGATTTTTCTACGATTTCTCTTCTGATTTTCTTATATATTTGAGTTTTAATTTTCTATTGAAAGAAAATCAAAGTATTACCATAACTGTTTTTACTTTTCTTAAAAGAAAAAATATAATTTTCTTTCATATTTGGCTAACCTTTTTATTGGAGGAAAGGTTTTGTACCTCTATAAATTGATGATCCTTCTTATTATTCCATAACACAATAGCATCAACAATGTAGTCCTCAAAATAATTAGTTTATAAGGAGATTTTCTCTTAATAGATTATATGGTTTTTCAATTAGCTTAGCCAATTGGCCAAATCCTATCAATAATATGTTATTACTATGCTTTTTTTTTGTCATCTGATTTATCATCTCCATGGTTTGTAAACTATTAGATTTCGCATAATGCCCATACCGATTTTGAACCAAATAGTAAATAGAGCAAATATTAAGTCTTTCAAAGTTGAGGAAGTTTCTCTTAACCGACATACACTATGTGAACAATATGAAGTTCAATGTCTTTCCCACATTGAGAAGAGTCATCCTACACCTTGCTAGGAATAAGACGCGACATAACTTATGGATTAAAGACTGAGTCTGGAGGCAAAATAAAGAGTTGTCATAACTATGGATGCTCCTATCCTATGATGGAAATGTAGTCTTCAGGTATGGTATCTCTGACTCATATTGTCATGACCCAATTTCTCATGTCATGATAGCACCTACTATAATCCACTAGTAGGTAAGCCAACCCGTATTCTGGAACGACTAGTAATAACTACTAAATAATATAAGAAAAAGAATGCGGAATATATAAAATAAAGATCAATACATAGAAGAATCCCAAAACCTGGTGGTATCAGTACAAGAGCTTCTAACATAAAAATAGTACAAAGGTGAAATATCAAGAGAAACACAATGATACAACTTATCTCTGAATATAACTTAGAGGCTAGTCTAATACATAAGAAAGAGATAAGTAATACTCCAAACATTAGGAGCTCACTCTAAGTCTCTGAACCAGGGCTGCTCAACACGATGCACACATCAATGGCGATACCCCGTACTATGATCTGCAGGATGCAGAAATGTAATATGATTACTAAATGAATGGTACTCAGTATGCTACTTCCAATTGAGCTCCAAAGATAAAGCAGATATATTTATCATACAAACAGAATGGAAACTACACCCAAGAGTCCAGAAATCATATGACAAGTCAATGAGATAATAAGGAACAACTATCTTGTTCATATCCAAGAGTCTAACATAATAAAACTAAGAAAGTATTAGGGTGAACAATCTTATTCCAGCTACATTCAATATATGTCAATGCTATACCATATATCCCATGTCAATATATGAATAAAGAACAAAAGAAAGATATATAGTAATATACAAGGTGAAGAAACGACAATACAAACGATGAACAAAAGAAAGATATATAGTAATACACAAGGCGAAGAAACAACAATATAAATAATGAAAGAAGGAATATACGATAGTATCATAGCTTTATATAGCAAGATATATATAGGTATATATACATATAAACATGAGATCATCTCAAAGCATAACCTATATCATCCTGTTCTCATTTTAATACCTCATTACAACACTATAAGGATTTAAATACTATCATACTCATGGTTTCTAATACACATGGCTAGACATGAAATAATCATGCATAATAATGCAATCATAAGATAGGAGATGCCGAAAACATACCTCAAATCCCGATACCAAATAAATGACCAATCTGTCAAAAGCTAACCATAATAATAATCATAAAAATGATAACAACAATATCAATAACAGCGTGAATAACCGGCTACTCTGGACAACTAAATACCTAGAAACCCTATGCATACCCCTACCGCCCCAGGCTCGAAAGGTCTAATCAACATACAATAACACAAGGTATATTCTTCACCTATATTTATGCAACTGTTCCATACCGACAGATAAATATAGGTGCATACTAATATTAGGCGATGCGTATGCAGGAAGGAATGCAAAGTAGATAATCAATATCCGAACTCATCATAACTGTCCTCATTAGGAAAAATCAGCATCATAATCATCCTTCGGCCTTATCAGTATCAACACATCATCAATAGTATCCTTCAGCCTTACCAGGAATTAACATATCATCAATATATCCTCTGACCTTATCGGGTATCAACATATCATCAATATATCCTCCGGTCTTATCGGGTATCAACAACCACCAATATATCCTTTGACATTATTGGGTATCAACAATCATAAATATATCCTCCGATCTTTCCGAGTATCAACATATCATCAATATAACCTCCGGCCTTGTCGAGTATGAGCATCATTACAACTGTATCCTCCAACCTCGCTGTGTATCAATATCATCATAATGTATCCTCTAGCTTTGTCGGGTATCAATATCATCACAATATATCCTCTGGCCTTGACGGGTATCAATATCATCACAATAATTCTTACCGAATATCATACACTAAAATACTTATAAATAGAATCATATCACCATAGAATATCTATCTATTTAATACTTTCCAACTACTTGTTATTTGTTAACCAACATTTATTATGATAGAATCAATAGTTCACTAGTCATTACATAACCTCTAGTTATTAGCCTAAACATTATCCTTACTCACGGGATAGCAAATAACCACTATTTATTAAATATCCAACATCTAACATCTAGTCAAGGTTCATCACTAGACCAAAATCGTCATTTATCCATCATTCATTATTATCAACTAATCATACTGTATCTATTAATCATAATAGATAACAGTGTACCATTTATCATCTAACCATTCTTTATTAAATAGGATCCTTCATTAACTAACAATTATTTACCAACTAATCCTCATTTATCAACTATCAACATCATTATATTCTATGTATCAATCATCTCTAGTTACCATATCTCAACTAAGCAAAGTTCATTAACTAGTACATTAGATTTCTAGCCATCAAGTACTATAGCCACCTAAAAAACACCTAGCTACCACTTAGCTCAATCCTTAATTAGGAAGAATATTCATAAGATCGTATTTCAACTATAATCACATCAATTACTGATATAATAATCATGAATGTACCAAAACTATACATGCTAGCACCAGTATTTTATCAGTGGAATAATAAGCATCATACTGCATTTTTCTCTGCCCCATACCGGAGAGATGTGTATACAAACATAAATATATTCATATTCATAAACTTTAATCACATCACTTATAATGACAAACACTTCTCGAATATTCAATAAATGTCATAATACATCCCTTGGCTTATTAATTTAGCCCAAATAATCTCAATATCACAATCATGGCCTTAGGCCCATATTCATATTTAAAACTCATATCAATAATCATATTTATAATCCACAGTCTATATATATTCATCTCACATATAGGAGGCATCTTTCATATAAGAGGCATAATATCAATAAGCATGTAATCATCTCTAGGATATCTTATATCAATAGGTCATGCATCATGATAATGGGGAATATCTCTTCTTTAGGCCAATTTATATGTCCAAGAGGAACATTGTCTCTATAGGCCCAACAATCATGACTAAAGGAAATATCAACTCTATAGGCCAATCATCAAGTCTTCGTGGAAATAACATCTTTATAGGCCAATCATCAAGTCTAAGAGAAAATAACATCTCTATACGCCACATAACTTATATAGAAGGAATATCATCTCTAAATGTCCAATATCACTTCCACAAGGAGTATCATAACCATAACTCACAAGCTACAATCCGAGAACATCAATACAAGTTACCAAGTTATGAAGTAACCTTATTCTAATGTTTACTAGCCTCATCTATGTCTAAAATCCACAACTAAGTCCACAAGACTTAACACAATCTTAGTCCTAAGTGGATCGAATGATCCCACTTCTAATCCATAATTTTCATAATTAGGAATACTATGCCACAAACTAGTCTAAGGTATCTAGTTTTTCTAGATGTCAAATAAGCCATATTCAAGCCTAAGATAGCAACTTCGACTAGAAACAAGGGTACTCAAGTCAACTATACCCAACTTAAGGGTTCAAGACTACCATACTATCCCAAAAAAAGGCTAACTATACCAATCACACTTAAATACTAGGGAGAAGGAAATAAGATTCTAAAAGAGATTTAAGTAATTTAAAATACAGGTCAAAACCCTAATTTAATCCCCGAACTTATATATATATTCAATACTAAGTCATTCTATCCAAAATCAATCTTGACATTCACATTCACACACAATAAATATCATACATCATCCATGAAGAAGAGTACACAGAAGCCTACCTCAAAGCTGAACTGCTAAATCCCAAATCATGCACCATATATTCAACTTTTCTTCAAAATCCCCAAAGTGCCATCACACTAACAAAATCATAATCTACTTATTAATATGAGTCTAATGATACCCATATTGTACTATTATGCTTCAGGTCCAAAAATGACACCAAAAACCCAAGTTGGTCCCGCATACAAAAAATGAGTTTCCGAGGCCAACCAAATGTTTACACATGAACAAGGAATCATAACCCTCAAAAAATGGATGAAAATTAAGCATTCTTTGGACTAAAATCAAGCCCTAAGCTAAATTGGAGTTTGGGATCCAAACTAGGAAATTCAAACATGAATTCAAGGAATTCTTATGTTAATCTTGAAGATAATCGAGATACAAGATGATAATTAAGCTCCCAAGTCACTTCGTAGGACCAATTTTGAGTTATTACACTTATTTTGGGGTTCGTAAGTTTAAATAGTAAAAGGGAAATGCCTCAAACGTGTATTGGGAACTTTATATAAGCCCTATAGGTTCTCAGGTACTGTTGCGTGGCCACACCAACCGCAATCGCGCTCCCGCAATCGTGGTTGCACCAGATGACAACAAATTGAAAAATAAGTTTTTGACCCTCCAAACTCATTAGGAATCCAAATTAAATGATCCAATAGTGAATTTTAAGTGTAAACCACATTTCAAATCTATAGGAATCATCAAAACTTATATAGGAGATCGTTTAGGCAAAAAGTGGGGCTCACACGTATATTTTCCTCATTTTTATAAAAATATGCTCAATATCCTAAAATAAGTTTGGGAGCCTTGGGAACTGAATCAAGGAACTCCCTATCCTAAATTTGATATTTCGAACATGATGGAGAAGTTGGATTTTCCATCCGAGGTTATTTCAATTAAAAGTGGGTCCCACACCAATTCTTTCCAATTTTCAACTTTCTGCCAATAGGTCGTAATGAGCTTGGATGCATTGACACCCGAACTAAAGGTATACCTTTACTAAAATCGATATTTCGATCTGTTGGCACAGTTAAAATTTGCATCATAGATCGTCTCACTAAAGTTTTCTCCCTGTGGCCATTTGGAACCTGTAAGACTTCTAAATAGGGAATTGGCTCTAAAAATCAAACGAACTACCCAGTAATCGAACCGTCGGTCCTAGAAAATCATAAATGACTTGGGGAAGCTATGAAGAAACTCAACCTGTGAAGATAAGAATAAATATGGAAAATGACCTGAAGGATCATTACACATATCCATCTCAATACTAAATAATCCTCGTAAATTATATTATATGCTCATATTATAAATCTTTAAAAAAATTTGTTAAATCATGCTTTACTCAAAATATCGTACCATGAACATATCTATCTTTGTGAGCCTTATCTCTAAATCATTATAACTTTGTTTTTACTTTTAAAGATACAATAATTTTCTGGTTGTTTTAAGCCATGATATTATGCATAAGAGTTCTCATAATCTTTTTATGAATTTACAAAATTTTTAAACTATTCAAGTAAACTTAAGATATTATAGATCTCACGAAAATATGAAATAAACTTTCAATAACATCAATCTTACTCATGAACTTTATGTGGATAAAACTGGTAGACATGTCATGAGATTCAATCTTAGGAAAGACTCTACCCATGAAATTAGCAGTAATACTCAAGGAATATTCAAGAAAGTTATAACAATGATCAGAACAATACTTAGAAAGATCCAAATTTGAAACCCTACTTTAAATCATGAACTTAATGTGAACTAAGAATCAATCATGGAAAAGAGTGGAGTTCCTTATAAAAGGTGTTGTTATTACATACCTCGAAGATTAACTACTAGGAAGAACCTTTTAGATTTGAAGCCTAACTTGATCTTTCTTAAACCATGAATATTTGAAACCATAAGAGGATGTTTTTAATCATATTAGGGTAAATATAAAAGTAAGAGGTTTTAGAATGGTGGGCGACGATTTAGATTAAAGAAAGGACCAAAAGCCCCTAATTACAATGCTGGAGAAAATTTTTCGTTGAGCCTTGTGCGGACCTTAAACAATGGTTTGCAGTCGCATAATTGCCCACATATGGCTTCTTAATTTCCCATGGTGGGTTCGCGAATGCAAAAAAGGGTTTGCGGCCACAAATCAATTCACATAAGAATTCCAATGCGATGGTTAGCTCACTACCTTTTGGTAAAATGATCACAAATTTCTAGTTTGGAATCAAATTAATGAACGATTGATGTCATTGAAGAACTCAAAGACCTTTTTTTAGTGGGTCTTGGGCCACAAAACTCTTCATATTTTAGGAGTTATGTTTGTTTGGAGTTGACTTTCAATAAATCTTATACGAAAACTCAAATAGTAAAGAAGTTTTCAACTTCACTTTAAGATAGAAGCTCCCTGTGACCTTAATTCGTATTCAAAGATCTTTTTACACTAAGAAATTGATCTTAACACCTACGTCAAATTTGAAATCATCAAATTAAGGTCTATACGCATTCAAAGAACGACTCAAATCATAATTCAAAATTTTGGGTGTTATAACTTATTTGTCCATAGATAAATCAAATACAACTTGAAATTGTATTTGAGAATTTAGAAAACAACTCAAGACGAATACTTAAAGAGGCATTTTCACTATTTTTGATTCCATTCTTGTACTTTTTAATTTATTTTTAACCAAAAGTGTTTACATGTTTTATTTTTATAAAATTATCATATTTTCACAATATTAAAAAAATTCAAATATAGTGAATATGTTTTTAGTTTTAGTGGTCAAACTCTTACTCAAGTCTCAACATTAGAGACCAAATCAACTGGCAAATTGGCGTAAGTACTTCAATGAAATATTTAGGGGTCATTTGGTAGAGTGTATTGGAAAAAATAATGCATGCATTAGTTAATGTGTAGTACTAGTACCTTATTTAATATATTTTTTAGTCTATGCATAATTAATACAAGCATTAGTTATACACTCTATTGTGTATTGAGGTGTGTATTACTAATACCACTCATTTTCTACGTGTTAGTAATACAAAGACTTCAATACATGCATTTATTTGGTTAATGACATTATTACCCCTCAAAATATTTCTCCGTTCCTCTTTCCATCATTTTTTACAATTTCTAATTTATTTTTTCATGATATTATGTTGCAAAAAATTCTTCTTTCTTTTCTATACTTTGCCATGTTAATAAGATTCATCCTCACTAAATTTTGAGTTTACAGATTCATCGGTGATGTTAAAAATCATCAAATCAGACAACATCACCGTCAAGCTTATCCTCATTAAAATTTTGAGGTCATAGACTCACCGATAATATTAAAAATCATCAAATCAGACAACATCACCGTCAAAGTCGTGATGGCTCATGACCTGTAAAAAAGTCTGGTGACAGCAGAAGAACGATAAAATTCATCGCTACTAACCATTTAATTTTTATTTTTGCTAAAAAAATAGCTGGTGAGATTTCAAAGGCAAAAAAATTTTGTTAAAAAAAAAGAATACAAAAGTAAGAAAGGATATTTTAATAAATAAATATTATTTTATAAAAATTATATAATAAATATTATTTTTAATACATTACACTATATAAGAAATCATATCAACATAATTACTATAAATCTTGTTAATGCAATCATTACTAATACACAATCATCATCTTCAGCTCTATTATTACACACACTATCAAAATGAGATTCTTTGTTAAATAGACATTTTATGTCTATTATTTAATTAAATGGATCATACGTTTTTTTATTTAGTGAGATGACCCATTTTTTGGATAGATGTATTATCTGTCCTACAATTAATTCGACAAATTTATTATCTGTCCGACAGATATATAGACAGATCTATTATCATCCGACAAATCTATTATCTGTCCCACAAATATATAGACAAATCTATTATCTGTCCGATAAATCTATTATCCGTCCAATAAATGAGAAAATAAAGAATTGAATATTTTGCTAAATGCAAACTTAAAAAGGCTTAATAGCCAAATTTTCAATATCAAAACTGCTAATGTTTTCCTCAGGGGAGAAATGAGAGAGATTAGAGATGCAATATACATAAGAGAAACAATGACCACAACAGTAGAGTGAGAGGAACAACAGCAGACTCATTTCGCCGACGGTGAAGATGACGACAAAGACATCGGCGGTGCCGTAGGTGGTGGAGGAGTGGAGTCGATAGAAGACTCTTCTCATAACATTCGTGATGACCATAACCACTACGCGCTCCACAATGGCGGTGCCAACGGTACCATGGCTGTTACAGCGGGGGCTCTGAATGGTATGAAAGGTGTTCCACATAACGCTCTCTATGTCCCTGGTACGGAAATAGTTGGCGGAGGAAGTAGCGATCAACTTATGCTGTCATTTCGGGTCCTGTTCCTTGGGTTGGACAGGACAGTATTTTGAGAAATACCTGTTTCTGCACCACCAATATTTGTTCTTGAATCCTAGCCAAGCTAATTGCTTTAGCCAATGACCTAAGACCAAGCATCTTTATAGTCAATCCAATCTCAGGCTTCAGGCCTCTGACAATGCAACTCCCCACTTAGTCTTCAGATAGGTCGACCCTTGTGAGAAACTCATCAACAATATCAACATACTCTTGGACAGAACTCTCCTACCTCAGGTCATTAAAATTCCACATGGTGTCATCAAACAATTTTGACCCAAATCTGGCATAAAGACATAGAACATATTACTACATCTTGGAAAATCTTTGGGTAACCTGTGCTTCATGAAGGTATGGTGCCATTGCAGGGCCTTCCTTCCAACTTACATGAGGCCAATTTCACCTTTGCCTCATTTGGAGTCCCATTGCCCTCAAAGAGTTGCTCACCTATACAACCAATCCTTCAGTCATTCCCATCGCATATAGGAAATTCAACATGATACTCATGAGTAGGAAGTATATCACCCTCATGTGTGCCTTGTTCTACAACTGAAACTCTTCCCCCTCTGGAATTTCTGGTTGGAGTGCTTCTCTTCCCGTAGATAAATTGGTCAACAATGTTCTCTTGATTTCCTCCATAGCTTATGCGTGGACTTAGCATCCAATGCTTGTTGTAACTTATAAACAAAATTGATGACTTTGTCCATGGAACCTTTAAGGTGATCCACCTCTGTCTGTAGTTTCTGCACGATAGTATTGCGATCGCCCATACCCAAGTGTCGAGAAGAGATGGCTCAGATACCAATGATGTATTCCAAAAAATGGAGAAGACAGAAATGGAAAGAAATGAGTGTTCCTAAAAGGCAAAGTGATGAAATTCCCTTGAATAGATCCTCTCGAGCGCGACTAAGCCATGGACGAGATTAGAGAGAAAGAGAGAAATTTCTAATACTTCAGCAACTGAAAAGTGAATCCATTACAATTGGGAAAACCTAATTCTAGGCTCCTGTGAATCTGGCATGAAAAAAAGCTGTTAGCCAGATGTCTAACTGTCTAACTGATCTCTGGACTTCGCGTGCGCAACACACGCCTAATTCCCAACTGACTTTATGAATCCAACTAACTATTACAATTGCTACAATTAGAAAGAGCCTACAATGGATCATATTAATATCTCCTATTAATAAGGCCTTTGCTAGGTATATTCATGGATAACATTACATGGTTTCCACAATGACTAAAAGAATATAGGTTTTGTTGGAAGCTCTAAGACACATATCTCCAGGAAAATATCTACTTTAATGGAATAAATATGTCCAAACGAAGCAAAATGGATATAAAGGATCCTTATGACCAATTGTAACTAGCTTGGGATTGAGTGTAGTTGGTGTTGCATTTGTAATTGAGGGGATTCAAGACTCAGGAACTGTTAATTTCTAAGATTTGGTTGTACATGTATGATGAGTTGGTATAGAAAGTTCATTAGCCTTTGAAGCAAACCAAGGTTTTTGCTTTTCCAAATACAGGAGTTACTCTTTAACTTTCAAAATTTAATGGCGATGGGTCCACTTTGAGCTGGCTTAGTTTGTTCACATGACTGTCTGTTTATCAACTAGAATTGTGATGAATCAATCTTGGTATCAATTATGCCTCAATCCCGTTGACGTTAGCTAAATGAATATTCTATGATCTTTTTAGCTTTAATTAGGTCCTCTTTTGTTGGAATTGTGAATAATTTCGTCTTTAAGAAATTCACTATATGGAGGGATAATTTTTGTTTTTGGTCTCGATTGATTTTCAGGTTCAGGCAGTGCTGCTGCTGTTGGGGGGATATGAAGTCCCTACTGTTAAGATGGCTTCCCAGAGTCATAGCGTTTGTATTTTTACTTCCTACCTGAGGTGTTCTGCTGGTTTGCAATCACTTATGGTTCTTCTTTTGCAATATCCATAGGCTTCAATTGGAGGTCCTGGAAGATTGAATCAACCGCAAAGGGCGGGTTCTTTGAGTCATTTTAGGGAAAAAAGGAAAGAAAGATGTTTTGATAAAAAGATCCGATATACTGTTCAGAAGGAAGTTACACTTCGGCAATACAACTTCGTTTATTTCCTTAAAAATCATGTTGGAAGTGTTGGTTAAATGAAATTCTGCCATGTTTGATGTACCATGGCTAATCACTAGTCGTCCCCACCAATTTTTGTTATGTCTCTAATTGTACTTACGTCTAATTTAGTTGGAATAGGAGTATTAAAACTCTTATTTAATTCTTTACATTCATCACTTCTTGTTGCTCTACATAGCAAAGTGATGGAGTGTGTGAGAACAAAAAACTGCCTGAAATGTTAATAAACTATTTCCATCTGCTAAGCACAACATGTTCATCTATGAATATCCACTTCATAGAATAATAGAGACAATGCATATTTTGTCATACCTTTCTGCTAGTCTTGCTTTTTACTTAAAGCTAGAATTTTTTGTTACTGCTGTGCTGCTAATTATATCATATAAATGAGTTCAATTCTCCTGCTTTTAAGTTGGAGTGGATAAGACTTATCAAAAAAATAGAGTAATATATAAATCAGGTGGTTTTTGTTTTCCCTGATATATCGATTGTTTTTTTTTATTTAGTTTTAGGGATAATTGCAAAGACCTCCCCTTAGGTTTGGCTTCGTAAGGCTCACCTCCCTCATGGTCTACGATATTATTCTGATCTCACATTTTTGTTTGAAAAGGTAACATGTGTATTATATCATAAAATCAAAATTGTTGCAAAACTGCAGGTACCCATAATTATAAAGGGATTACAGGGAAGATCTTCTAACAATATATCAAAAACTTACAAGGATCCTAGAACATCCATAAATGAATCTAGATCTTCCATGTATCATTCAAAGTAATTTTTGTCAAATTGATTTGTGGTCTATGGCATATCACAGATCTTGTATTTGTTGTTAGGATGCACCGAAAAAAGGGTCACTTTATATTTTCCAAGTCAGAATCAGATGAAGCAGCTTCTTCTCTTGCAGAGGGGAATGTAGGCTCTAGTCAAGAAGAACAGGAAACATCGTGAGTGTCAGACTTCTCTAGCTCTGTAGTTGTTTGTGTGTCTGTTCTGTTGATTAAGTCAGACACCAATAGTGAATTAGTGATAACCTCTTGACCCATTATAGACCAGAAGAGCCAACCTTTATGAGGCATCTGAGTTGAACTGATCAAATCAAACAAATGCAGCAGCTAAGATCTTATCTTCTTTTTGCCAACAAATGTAGACATTGTGGATTTAGTTCGAAATCTAATCCTATGATACGTCATGGACCAGCTGGCCCTAGGTCACTTTGCAATGCATGTGGACTTATGTGGGCCAATAAGTTTATTATTGGGTTTGAAGCTTTACTCACCCTGCTTTTTCCTTTTGTAAGTTTAGATAGTGATGATTGGTGATCAACTTTGCAATGTCACGTATGTGTTTTCATTTGGTAGCAACTTGAGTAGTGATTTTGATGACTGAGAATCCAAGAAAGAGGAAAGTTACTTATGCTGGTGCTTTATGTTCAACCATTCAGGCGATGTCGACTCCTCTTCATTCATTGTCCTGTGGCATCAAGATTGTGATGCGAAATTCTTACGTAGTTGGGTTTATTATGGTGATGACAGGCACAATAAAAGAGGAAGTGTTCAGTTGGAGTTATAGTAGTGTAGCTCTTATATGGGTAGTTTAGAGGGTACAAAATAGCAAGCTTTTGAGGATGTAGAGATGAATTTTTTTAAGAAGTGATATGTTGCCCCTTTTCTTATTTGGTGCACCCATAAGGTGCCTTATGTATAGAAGACGGGTGTCATTCATAGAAAACCATAACTTTTTGTGCGTTTTTTTAACATTTTTGGTTATAGTGCATGTTTTCTGCTCAAATGTTAATAATTTATTACTTTATCTAAAAACTTAAACTGTAACTTTAATCCCCATTATTGTTTCAACCATCACATTATAAATATCATAACAATTCAAGAAGACGACATGCATTACAATAAAAAGGTTATACCATATGACATATAAACATAGGAGTAACGATTAAAATGATAAAAACAAAAATTAAAAAGGTCAAACTCTTTGTTTGCAGAAGGCCATATTAAAGTGAAGAAAGTTCAAACTGGCGCCTTCAAATTTGAATTATTTTAAAGTTAAAGAACTTTTGGGTTATTTCCTCTAGAACTCAAACATTGGCTTTCTACATTACATCCATTGGATGCTGTCCTTCCTCGACCCTACAATCGTTGTATGCTTTGTGTACCAGGTGTCTTTTCTAACCCAAGGTTGTTCTTCCAAAAATTTTTTGTTTTAGAAAAACCAAATATGCCCAAGGTTCACATCCGCTATCCCAAAGATGACCCTATAGCTCCAAAAGCACATCCCAAAGTTTATCACCGTATGAGGTTTCAACTTCAGATGTCTTGTAAAACCTGTTTAATTGACCGTAAAAGCTGCATATGAAAAGGTGAAGCATAGAAGTGGCAGAATAAAAAATGAGAGAAGAATTGAAGGACATATGAAATCAACTCTGCTATGTGTAGTTAACTTTTTCTGACGATCTTGGTTCGGAATTGTTCCTCTTCTATATTCACATTTTAACTATCACACTATGCTTTCAGTGGTTCTCTTTTGACTTACTCGCCATGTCTATTGGCTCAGCAACACTGCTAGGACATTTAAGTACCTACTTTGCAGTTTCTCCTTGTAGAGAATCTGTTCTTTATTTTGCTTTAAATTTTTTTTTTCTTTTTAAAAATGTGATCAAACATGTGTCTTCTTTTCCCATTAGGTTATTGAACTCAAAATTAGGAATTATCCTTCTCCATCGGCAGTATATTTGCGCTTCCTTTTGGTTGAGTGTAGATAAAACTAGACATATTACCTTTTTTGTCACTGAGACTCTTTTTCAAGGAGTTGCTTTCCATTTTGAGCTTTGTAATTGGAAGATGCATACTTGCAAAGTGTTGAAACTTTTTCAGCTTCAAAAGTTGACAAATAAAATCGGCCATCTTCTAAGTGTGTAATGGTTTGGCTCAATCATTTAAGCTCCCTTCTTTCAGTTTCACTCACTAATATATTGATCTCCCATCACACAAAAAGAATTTTCTAGCTGGACTTAAGCTGCACGCACGTCCAACACCAGTATCACCAAATCATATCATTCCAAAACTTTTGCAAGTCTCAACAAAACTACGACATAAAAAGATGTAGCCCTTAAGAAGAACTTGTATTGTAAAAGTTACCTTTCTCAAAAATTAAAAAAAGAACTTGTATTGCACAACTGTTTTTGCATATCTACTTTTGCACAAGTTGACTTGTTTTGGTTTGATCAATTTTAAAGAGCGGCGTTTTGGTTTGATCAATTTCAAGGAGCGGCGTTTTGGTTTGATCAAGTTCAAGGAGTACCAGAATATTAAATTGTGCTTTAAGATTAATAATATGTATAAAAATAGAATTAGGGTTAAAAAAGTAAGTATGATAATTCATAATGGGTTAACTGTTTATCCTACAAGGAAATTGAGTAATCTGCGTCCGAACTAGCAAACCGTTAACTATAAAATTTTAATCCATTCACCAACTTTAATTCAGTAATCCAACACCAATAAGACAATTTTGTGGTTTGCTTACTGTAGAGTTTTGAACACCCCTAATGCATACGTTGCCCCTCGCCCCCACCCTACCCCCCACACACAAAAGAAAAAAATAGAAACTACAAATGTAGTTCTTTAATGACTGAAATGAGTTATATATACTTCCTGCTCATCAGCAAAATTTGTCTCATCTTTTATCGGCACTTGATGGTGTAATGTTATGCTTTGCAAATCAAGTTCTCCTAGAGACTGGTTCCCTTGTAGGTAGTTAGTGATCTCACTCTTTTAAGTGTTTAGTAAGTTACTTCCCTTTAGTGCTGGTTTTTCTTGATTCCTACACACAAAAGTTCTGGATATGTATATTTGAGCATGTAATTTTCCCTTCACCACTTTTTGCTTCTTCTCCTCTTGTTTCTCCCTTCAAAAGACTCATTAGCTGCCCCTTTGGATGATTTCTTCAAAATAGCACTTCGTCTACCAATCAAATGTTGGGTGTTTTGGTATACTCGCTATGAAATGCAATGTTGTATTCTTATCCTGTAAGTTCTTTCATGAAACGTATGTCATTTCGCTTTAAACACTCTTTTGCTGTGAACTTATTTTATCAAGTTCTGATGTACTTTTGTGTCAGAACTTAAAAAGCCATTAACATCATGTCCAATCAGTAATCTAGTATTATGAGTGGTGTTGTTGCTTTGCCTTCCTTGTGATTTTGCAGGGGATACTAAGAGAACTTTCTAAAGTTTCAACTATAGGAGCTCAGGAGCACTGTGCGAAATCTAGTAGTGAACAGGTGTATCTCTAGCCCCCTCTCTCTCTAGTGGGGTAATGGATATCCTTTAATATGTAGTTTCTCAAGAACCTAAACTAAACTTTGTACGATATTTCACTACTAGAATAAATGGATCAGATGCTATGGCTGCTACTGGTATCATCACTTCAAATGACAAGAACATAGTGCTACCATCTGAACAATGATAGAGAGCTCTTATTTGCGGTCACCTATGGTGGAGTTGAACTAAGGTGAAAGAACTGAAATATCATGTGTCTAGTTACTCTGCCAAATTGCATACTTTTGTACATATGATACTGTAACTTAGGCAAACACATGATCTTCTTGCTGATACTCTAGGTCATTCCATCATAGGTTTATTCTGCTATTAAAATGTAATTAATTTTGAACCTGTACCCCAGATATAAACAACTCATTTAAGCATGCAAGCATTCTAAAATATTCTCTTTGATCCATGATATAAACACAGTGAAAAACTTAACGACCAATATTCTTGGACAACCTGGAGTTGAGACTTTTGTTCGCACTATTACAGATATGAAAGTAATTCTAGTGAAAATTAGTCGGTACATTGGCACCAACTGTGGTATACACTAGTTACTCCTTATGTGAAGAAGTATAAGAAGGGTGAAAAGCTCTAGGGTATTACAGACACAAGAGCGAACATCAAATAGTATGCACGCTAGACAGACTAAAAGATTTGTGATATTATGGAAATATGAATGTATGAACTATATAAGTCGTTCAAGTTTCCCGCATCAGGTAAGGGTAAATAGAGATATTCTGACCAGTTTTTCTGTAGATTTACATAAGTATTGCATTTGATCAAGTTGGACCAATTAATTATATATTCATGTACAATATTTTTAGACATGTACATGCATATATTCTACTAACTGAAGGCCTCCCTTTCTAGGTTTCTCATTTTCGAGTGGCTGAGAACGGAATGGTGGATTTGAGATTAACATAGATTAGGATGACCACTGGTTGGTCAAAAATGTCGCCTCCTTTTTATTTTGAATGGCTCATGCTCTATAACAAGTAACAACTTCATGGTTATCTAGTAGCATCTCAGTGGGGCTAAATTGACTTGAAAAGTTAACGTCACATTTGGGGTGAAATAGCTTTCCCGGTGAAATAATGACATTCCACACTAGTTGCCTAGTTCCATCTCCAAAACTCCTGGCCCCCAATAGGTCCAATCTCTACCACAAATAGCTAGAGGTGTTGATGGTTTTGAAAAAAAATCTATTTGCTATTGAATCAAACCATCTTAAGTTAACTATAAGGTTTTTAGAAATAAAGCTGTAAGTTTTAATATAAACAAATTTTTTAGTTTACAAAAATAAATTGAAAAATACCTAGTTGTACCTCAGGAATCTTGAGGAACCTATTCTTGCTTTTTATCTCGGTATGATTATCACATTTCTATTTTTAACCTTGGTAGGTCTCTGATTCTGCTTATCGAATACATATGTTTAAAATATATTTTATATATCAAAATTTAAACAATGAAACATAAATCTTTCGCTAGGGTGATGGACACGGTTACAAGTCAACAAATGATTCATACTTAAAGTTTCAACTTTGAAATCTATTAAGCTACTTCTGTTGAAACTCAATTAGTTCTAACATCTTAAATAATAAGCTATAAGGTATTTCAACAATCTTGAGGAGTAAATTATAAGGTATTAGATATCTTTACTCTCATTTGATTTAAATGTCTTTTATCGAATGCTTACTTTAGTAGACCAAATTCTTATGTCACATTTTAATTTTGTGTCTGCGCATAATTTTGTTTTGTACTACTGTAACATAGCGTGATATATATCTGTTTTTGTTGTCTCTCATATCCCCTTTTTGATACCACACATTCTCTTAATTCATTACCTTTTAAGCTGTAAAACTGTTTAGATAGTTTTGTCAAAGCTCTACAAAAGTATGTGTGATATCTTTTTCTAACTTTAACTTGTGAATCTTATATGGCATTTTTTAAAAAAAAATATTAAAAATTAACCGACCCATATTGATACCACAGACTAAAGAGAAACAAGATGATGAGACTATTTCGAAAAATTAGTTTATGAAATTATGAATTGTGATTTATGAACTTCGAGAGTTTTGTAACAATTTTATCCTTTGAACTATGAAATATGTTTTCTCTAGGTCTCTACAAGATATGTATATGATTCATGTTATGACTTATGGGCTTCCAAGCAAAATATGTATCACTAATGATTTGTACACGATATGTACATGATTCATGTATGACTTATGGCTTTCAAGCCAAACATATTTTCGTGGGTGTTCTGCCAAATTGTGATAAATGAGCTTAAAGGTATTTCATGATATTTTTGGAGTAATGGTTAACACCAAGAAGACATGAGTTTAGAAAGCGAATGTCTAAAACTACTTTTTCTGATGTAGGTTAAGAATCATACCATTGATTCGGATGACTTTTCGATTTAAGGGTTTATTATCAATCTACAAGTCATGTATGAATGTCTAATATCCGGCAAGGTATGAGATGACTTAGCTGATCGAATCAAAATCAGACGCTTTGTACTTTCATGGTGGTTATGTCGGGTTAACCTAAAAAGTATGATATAATGTAAAAGTAAAAAGCCTATTCTTAGGAGTTATGATTCATAAAAGATCTTTTTTGGCAACACTAACCTTATGATGTTGAAGTTTATGATTTCTGTTATTTTCATTATCTTCAGTTATGCATTTGTAATGACCCTTTAGGTAATTTTTCATATTTTCGCTTATTTTCTCCGCTAGAGCTTTTCTGTAGTTGCTTCACTTTATGACTTGCTGGAACTAACAGTTTGGTTATCAGACAATTTGTTTGATTTTTAGATCCAATTTCCTGTTTGAAGTCTTTGCTAGTTCCAAATGGCCATCGAGTAAAAAGTTTAGTAAAACGACCTCAAATGCGAATTCTGACTGATCCCGAAGCTCTGGAATATCAATTTTAGGCTACAAGGAATCCTGATTTGGGTCCCAAGGCACTCGAGCTCATTTTGACCTATTGATCAAAAAGTTAAAGAAATAAAAATTAGGTGTGGGACCCTTTTTTTGTCGAAACAACCTCGGATGAAATTTTTTACTGCACCATTGAGTCTGGGATGTCAAATTTGATAGGGTTACATAATCAGTTTGCATATACGGAATTTCGGATGAATCCCGAAGGCTTGGTGGAGACTTGAAAAATTTCAAGTCTACTGCGGTATTTGGTGCATCGCGATATGATGGTTTCGGCCGTGACCATGACTCTTTTGTATATCCCCAATTTATGGAAATCGTGATACCTTTGTTGTGATAGCGACACGTGTTACAGTCACCTTATATTGCGATAGCGATACTCGAGAACTTGGTATAGATATAAATACCCCATTTTAGCCCCATTTTCCCATTTCTTTATCTATTCTCTTGAGACTGAAACCCTAAATAGGGAGATAACTTGGAATTGAGACTTGTGGGGGATTTAGGAGCTCGGCTAACACTTATTTTCACGATTATCTTCCTATTTATGGTAAGATTTCACCCTTTTCGTGGTAGAATTTCCCATTTCTTATTCAAAAATTTCAAAATCATAGAGTCTTAATGTTAGCCCTAAATTAGCTCTAATTTGACCCATTTTGAGGGTAATGACTTGTTGAGCATAAGGGAACATTGGATTGATTTCATCAACGTGATTTTTTATTATAAATGGGACCTGCATGGGATTTTTTGGTGATTTTTGGACCCAAAGCACAATAGTGCAATATGATGATCATTATTCTCGTATTGATAAGTAGAATGTCCTTTTGATAGTTTGGCATCTTGCGAAAGCTTCTTGGAAGGAAAAATGGTGATTTAATATCTCTTTTGACCTATTTTGGGCATTCAAGTAGGCTAGGTTTTACCCCTTGTTTGATTGAGCTAATTCACTGTATGTTTATGATATTTTGTTAGATTTGTGATGGGTTTTATGTGTTGGTGTGATTAATTAAAATACTTGAGATTAGTTAGATAATTTAGGCTATTTTGGATATTGTTTTGGGCATGATTAGCCTAGTTAACCATTACCAGATGCGAAGTTGACCTTGTAGGCTTATACTTAGGTCGAAAATGTTCTAGTTACTAAACTAATGAGGAGATTGCCTTAGTCACTTGAGTTCAGGATGATCCTACCCAAATTGCCTTACCTTAGGTGGAATAACTTAGTTTCTCTACATTAGGAGAAATTGTTATTCTAATGCTAGTTGTGGCTTGTTCGACATTTAAAAATAGATTTAGATACCTTAGCCTAGTCCAAGATAGACATTGCAAGGTAAATAATATCAGGAATTTAGAAGTGGGCTCTTCGACCCACCTTAGGCAGAGATTTGTGATAGTCATTGAAAACCCTTTGATACGCTTGTGTACATTAAGGAAAATGGTTATTTCAGTGATATTTAGACGCCTTGGTACTTGTTGGTTATAATGAATAGCGTTGGAAGTAATGCTTAATGAGAATTTCATGAATGGTTATTAATTAAGCTTATGTTACTGATGAGTTATTGTATATTATATTATTTGGGTATTGATTAGGCTACCGAATATACTATTGAATAAGCCCTTGATTATAATATTAGCTAAGTCATAAACTATGCTATTGATCGAGTCAAAGAAGGAGCTATTAATTATGCTAGTGATCATGCTTATCGATATATTAACGCTTATACTATTGTTCATGATAGAGGTCATGCTTAATGACTATATTGGTAATTTAGTTATTGATCATGATATGAATAAATTATAGATTATGCCATGGATTAGATATATCAAGCTATTGATAAACTATCGATTATACAAATAATGAGCTATCTATTATGCTAATTATAAGCCATTAATTAGGCTATTGACAAGTTATTTCCTAGCTTTATAGTACATATTGATTATGTTAGAAATCATGTTTATTGACTATATTGGCAAATATGGTATGGATTATACTAAAGAGCGTGCTTATTGATTATATTAGCGACTATGCCATTGATTATGCTAAAGATCATGCTTATTTACTATATTGGCAATCATGCTATTGATTATGTTAGAGCTCAGGATTTTGATTAATTATTGTTCATGTCAATATACTACGTTAATGGTTATGCTATTAAATACTCTAATGATTATGTTATGGGCCACGATAATAGTGATGTGATTACCGGTACAAGTTTGAATATTACTTATGTTATGAACTATCCAAATATCGGTTTAAGTTTGGATAATGATGATGATATCAATTATTTATACCCAGAAGAAGTTTGGAGGATGGTTATGATAATGGTAATGATATCAATTATTTAAACCCGATAGAAGTCCGGAGGTTGGTTATGGTAATGGAGACGATATCAATTATTTATACCCGATAGAAATTCAAAAGATGCCTATGATATTGATGATGATATTTATAAGGATATTATTGAATATCCATAACAGTTTGAGTATATATATACACCTTATACTATGATGTCATACTTATTATGATATGATGATATCGGGGTGTGAGATTGACAATAGTAATTCTAGCTAAGTATGTAAACGAGGAAATGATTATAATGTGGTATGATATGAATGGATTCTAGTGATATAATAATTAGCTGATAAATAATATTTAGTTGATAAATATTGGTTAGTGGATAAATATTGGTTAGTCGGTAAATATTGGATAGTTGATAAAAAATAGCTAGTTGATAAGTGATGGTTAGCCGCTATATGAGGATTAGTTGATAAGTGATGTTTAGTTGATAAATGATGATTTATTGATACATGAGGATTATTTATCACATGATGGTTAGTTGATAAGTGTTGATCAATTGACAAATAATCAATATGGACAATCAATGGTTATAGTATAACAAGACTTGGATGATTTCTAATTGTATTATGAGAGTTGATAAATGATGGTGGTGGGTTATTCTATACTTTTTGTACCTTGCAGGCTTTTGGGGGCTTGTGATGGGTTGTTTACTTTTCCACACTAATTGGCATTGGGAGCCAATTTGGTAGTTATGATCGCATGTGTTGATGCTTTATGTTATGTTATACTATTATTTAGATTTATTTACTTATTTATGAACAACGATGTTGGAGTTAGTTCAGGTTTGTACATACCTTAACTTAATTATGTTATCTTTCATTTTATCATATTTATATCATGATTTAGCTTAGTTGACTGATGATTAATAATGAGTACTCATGGTTTTGGTTCTCATACTACACTTCTGTACCTTTTGGTACAGATTTGAGTACTAGTTGCTGTCATTGACTGATGATCGTGCTGTATTGATATCCAGAGATAGGGTGATCTCTTGGAGTTGAAGTCACCTATTTCCTTCTATTTTTCTATGTTCAATCTTTCATTCCAAGACAGATGCTATTAACTATTCTAGATACTTAGGTTGTATTATTATTACTAAATGCTTTTGTACTAGTTCTACCAGGTCGTTGGATGGTATCTATGTTGACTAATTTATCTCTTTCAAATACTTAGCTTGTGTATAAGTTATGTTGTTGATTTCTTCCTATGTTGGGCATTTTCCACTAAGTTAACCCATTGGGTTTAACTTTGGGTTATAGTTTGGCTTACCTACCCGAGGGATAGAATGGGTGCCATCATGAATCATAAATCATGTCGTGATAAATTAGTATCATAGCCTAAGTTTCTCAGGTATTATTGGTACAATAGCAAGAGTCTAGTAAAGCCCTGAGTATCAGAATAATGACGTCTATTTCTTATCTTCAAGAGGCTATAGGATATTCTTAGGAGTTTTTCATTTCTTTCTCTCATTTCGTGCTGAGAGTATGAGTTGGTTTATTGAGCATCCCTTTGATTTTTATCTTTCGCAGATGGCTAGGATGTGTGGTACCTCTACATGAGATGAGGGTTTCTAGACCGTGCCTAGGAATTCCAACCTTGTTTGTGGATGACCTAGAGGTCGTGGACAACTTAGAGATGTGTACCCAACTAGAGGCCAGGAGAGGTGGCCTTTACCATACCCTATTCTCGCTCTTGACCTAAAGATTCTTCTGCTCTAGCCATTGGTGTGCCAGGGGCTATCCTAGACTCTATTAGGGTTTATTTTTTTCAGTGCTTAAAGATGCATTGATTCAAATTTTGAGATTAGTTGGTGGTGCACCATCTACTAGTGCACATTCTACAAATTAGAGTGGTACAAAGGCGGGGGCACAACCTGTAGCTGCAACTCCCAAAGTTGAGATCACTCCTGCGACGGTGGTTGTTCAGCTGATAGTTGCTTAGCTAGTGGCTGACCAACCTGTCGAGGAGAGGAAGACGTTGGATAGATTCTTGAGACTAGCTCTGCCTAAATGTTTTGGTGATTTAAGCGAGGGTACATATAAGTTTCTGATTGCTTGTAAGGATAAACTCTATAATTTGGGCCTTTTTAAGATTCCTGGTATGGATTACACCATATTTCAGTTGGCCTTGACTTCTTGACATTAGTGGAGAGGCTATATAAATTCTAGACCAGTCGAATATTCTCTTTTGACATGGACTCAATTCTCTGAGATGTTTTTGGAGAAATATATACCTCACATCCTTAAGGATCATTTGAGAGATCAGTTCTCTAGATTAGAGTAGGGTTCTATGACAGTTATCGAGTATGAGGCTCATTTTCACGAGTTGGTTGAGTATGCTACTTCTATTCTGGGTACTTAGTATGAGAGAGTTTGTTGCTTTATCATAGGGTTGAAACTTCCTCTTCGTATATATACTTAGAGTTTGGTTGTTGCGGGTAGGTTTTTTGCTAAGGTTTTAGATCACGCTCAGTTAAAGATGGAGATACATTGTGAGACCCGTAGGGGCAACGATAAGTGTACTAGACATCTGGGTAGTTTTAGTAAGAGCCATAGTAGTTCCCAATTCAGACATAGTCGTTTTTATAGTAGATATTCTCTATGTCCATTTTATCAGTCACAGAGTTATCCTAGTCCAACTGTTCAGGCAACTCTTCAGACTACTGATGGAGGTCATTCTAGTGATAGTGATCACCCTCGTTAGGGTGCTGCTCAATCTTCAAGATATTCATCTTCTGGTCATTCTAGGTGTAGTGTTTCTTTAGGATCAACTGGATCTATTGGTTCTGGTTCAACTCTTAGTGCATCTTATAGTTGTGGATATCGAGGTCACTATTTATGGGATTTCCATAGTCATAGGGCGATTTTTGCTTTAGCTTAGAGTGTTACTGTCACGCCTCAAATCCTATTGGGGTAGACTGGCACCCGTAACCGAGGAGGCCCGGGAGAACCAGCTCATAACCTTACACTTCCCATGCATACCTCTATGACAACCCGAAATTCGGACAGTATCATGTCGCATATAAAAGGAAATAATCACCTGTATAAGCTTGAGCAAACATATATATGTATATACAATACTTGGCCGTTGGAGCCATCATGTCTATTAACAAAACACCACCTTGACTATACATTAGGTCTACAAAGCCTCTAGGCAATACACAGAGTTTAACTAAGGTTGGGACACACCCCGCCATATAACTAACTTCTATACAATACCAAAAGTGACTGGATATGACATGGAAAGCCCCGAAGCAAACTGGAGCTCACCAAATGCAGCTGGATATCCTGGATCCTACTTGTGCGGTGTATGAGCTGAGGTACCTATGCCAGCAGCATAAAATGCAAGTCTCCCGTAGGGGACGTCAGTACAAAATATGTACTGAGTATGTAAAGCTGTAGATAATCACATATGATATATGAGCTCAATAGAAATCAGAAACAAGTGAATAAATCGTAATAGGAGTGGACCACACTTAATAGAACTTGTGACTACCTGTACATTGTATTTATTCAATCACTTTACCTTCGTTCTTATCATCTTTGTAATCATTACTGTACTATACTGTGACCATTATGCTGCCTCCAGTACATATCAACTGGGATCGACCCATGATAGGCTTATGCCCTTGGGATACCACCCATAAACACATAAATAGGGATCGATCCATGATAGGCTTATGCCCCTGGGATACCACCCGTTAAGAGGGAACTTCCATCACTTAGTTCAATTAATCTTTGAGATTGTTATTTCGGTCGCCACCGTATTTTTTATACTTTGAAACAAAGATACATCAATAAGAGACATATAAATAGACCATCAATGCAATAACAATGAAGTAAGAACTCATTGGCACATCAATGAAGTGTTTTGGAGTCATCAATGCCATAACAATGAAGTAGGAACTTATTGGTATATCAATGAAATGTTTTGGAGTCATTAATAGCGCATAGATCTTTTTTGAGCAACCGGATGCAATCTGACATTCATTAGTGCAATAAACATGTAAGATTTGGAAGACAAGTAAGTATTGGAATGTCTTGACATCTTGTAGGGTGGAAACAAGTTCATTGGTAACGTAGGACATCATACAAAACCATTATGGATCACATGTTATTGAATAACTTTGGAAACTTTCTTAATAGAACAATTGTTCACTTTCATGCCAAATATATGGTATAGAGTATACTTTACATACCTGACTGTCAACCTTCAATACTAGTCCCAAATGGACTTCCCGTCTTTTCGGATTACTTATCTACAATGAACATATATAGCAATCTAGTATTAGCGACCAAATGTAACAATTCAATTATTTGAATTCACCAAACTAGTGTTTAAGTAGTAAGCCTTAATTATACCATAAAGGTGTCACTTTAACCCTCTTATACTCCAATTACATTCGCATGCCATGCATATTCATACAACATTCTCCAATATTAAGTTTGGATTCATTTATCCTTGCAACCAATCCATTAAACCAAATTGAGCCATAGACATAAATAATCATCAATTCAATAGTATATCACCATATCCACCTTCCATAACTCAATTACCATATCCACCTTCCACAATTCAATACAACCAAACCATGCAAAATAGTCCATAACCCTATTTTCATCACCTTTCAATAACAACCAATACATATAATCCTCTATCACACATATACATATGGAAGAACAAAGGCAAACAATATTCATACCTTAGGTGATGAATAATAGGTGCCGTTCGAAGCTCTCGAGATGACAAACGCAGTATCGGATTACTTTAGAATTTCTACGGTTGAATCAAAAGTTATTTAAAGGTCAAATTTGGCTAGGGTTTGTTCTTTCTCAATGATTGATGATGAAAATGAGTTTTTGAACTCATATACATGTATATATACACATATTACTGTCCATAATATAATAGGAAATGACTAAAATGCCTTTAAAATTTAAATAATGTCAAATCTGTCCTTTGATGGACTGTTTTGATAAGCTAAAGTAGATTGACCATAACTCTTTTATTAGATATTTTATTTGGGTGAAATTGGTATCGTTGGAAGGATAATTTAAAAGGCTTTCATTTCATATAAATTAGGCCACCCAGTTCGTCCTGTACAAGGAGTTATGGTCATTTGAAGTTGACCATAAAAATATATTTTGATAGGCTGAAGTAAAACGAGTATAACTCCTTATTCAGATGTTGGATTTAGATGAAATCAATTGCATTGGAAATAAGACTCAAAGATATTTATTTTCATAGGTAGCTGATCTCCCAGTTCATTATATTAAGGGAGTTATAATCGTTCGAAGTTGACTCAAAAATTCGGCTGGCCTCAGTAGTTTGTGTGCAGGAAATTTTACTGCACATTTACTATTTCCCCATACCCCGGCCACCGTTTTATAGTTTAGAATGTGCTCGATTATATCCGAAACCTATCCATTTTTGGAAATCTTTATATCGTTGGAAAGCTTATTCAATAACCTTCGCATGGAACCATCAAAGGGAAAATTCCAGTATAAATAAAATAAAAAAATTAATTCTATATAAATAAGACCAATACACGTACTTGAATACGCTAATACACATACTTGAATACGGGGTGTTACATACTTCCCCCCTTTACGACATTCATCCTTGAATATTAGCGTAGTTATTCAACCAAAACAAGTTCAAGTCCATCATTAACATTCATATCATCACATAAATACTATGCATATATATATAAAAAAACTTACTTGTTAATGTTCTAACTCCGTTTCTTGAACTTCCTCTTCATCTTTGAACAAATGAGGGTACTTAGATTTCATTTCTTCCTCAGCTTCACATGTAATCTCTTCCCTTTGATGATTTCTCCAACGTACTTTCACAGATGCAATCTCTTTATTTCTAATCTTCTTAACTTGGCGATCTAGAATAGCAATAGGCACTTCCTCATAGGTAAGATCTTTCACAACTTGCACATCCTCAGTAGAAGTGATATGTGATGGATCTTCGATGCACTTTTGAAGCATTGACACATAAACAACTGGATGTACTAATGAGAGCTCTTGGGGTAGCTCTAATTCATATGCAACTTGTCCAAACCTTCGAGTGATCTTATACGGGCCTATATAACGTGGACTCAACTCCCCTTTCTTGCTAAATCTCATTACCCCTTTTATTAGTGATACCTTTAAAAATACCTAATCATCTATAGAAAACTCTAGCCCTCTTCTTCTACTATTTGCATATGACTTGTGTCGACTTCAGGCTATTTTCAGTCATTGCTGAATTACTTTAACCTTCTCTATGGCTTGATAAAAAAGATCCGGTCCGAACAAAAAAGTTTCACCCACTTCGAACCATCCTATTGGTGATATACACTTCCTTCCATATAAAGCTTCATATGGTGCCATTTTGATACTTGAATGATAGCTATTATTGTAAGCAAACTCAATAAGAGGTAAATGATCATCCCAGTTGCCCTTAAAATCTATTACATAAGCTCGTAGCATATCTTCAAGTGTTTGGATGGTACGTTCTGCTTGTCCATCTATTTGAGGGTGAAAAGCTGTACTCAACTTCATTTGTGTTCCCAAACACCTCTGAAAAGACTTCCAAAAGTTTGCGGTAAATTGGGCTCCCTGATCTGATATAATAGAGTTGACACTCCATGTAATCGGACTATCTCTTTAATGTACAGCTTTGCATACTCTTCAATTGTGTAAATGGTCCTAACTGGTAGGAAATGTGCGGATTTGATAAGCCTATCAACAATCACCCATATAGAATCAAACTTCTGGGATGTACGAGGCAAACCAATAACGAAATCCATATTGATCATGTCCCACTTCCATCTTAGAAGATCAATGCATTACATATAATCTCCGGGTTTTTGGTGCTCAACTTTAACTCTTTGACAATTTGAACATTTAGCTACAAATTTTGCAATGCTCTTGTTCATGTCATTCCACCAATACATATCTTTCAAATCTAGATACATTTTTGTTGATCCTGGATGAATGGAATATCTTAAACAATGTGCCTCTATCATAATCTTCTTTCTTAGCCCGTCTACATCCGACACACATAATCGGTTTTGGCACTAAAGTACTCCTTCTCGTGTAAGCTCAAATGCCTTGGTCACACCACTCTGAACATTCTCCTTAAGATGTAATAAAATAGGATCTGCATATTGCTTCTTTTTCACTTCAAATACTAATAAACATTCCACAGCATTATGTACGATAAGCTCTGTATCCGAAGTTTCAAGAAGGCAAACTCCCAAACTAGCTAACTAGTGAAGATCTTTAATCATCCCTTTCCTTTCTATAGGCGCCATCATAGCCTTACGACTTAACGCATCAGCTACCATATTTGCTTTCCCTAGATGGTACAAGATATCAACATCTTAGTCCTTTAATAGTTCAAGCCATCTTCGCTGCCTTAAATTTAGATCCTTCTGATTAAAAATATATTGTAAGCTCTTATGGTCAGTATATATATCAACATGAACCCTATATAAGTAGTGGTGCCATATCTTTAAAGCAAAAGTAACTGCTGCCAGCTCAAGATCGTGTGTAGGATAATTTTTCTCATGTGGCCGCAATTGTCTAGAAGCATATGCTATTACCTTACCATGCTGCATCAATACTAATCCTAAACCAATTCTGGAAGCATCACAATACACTGTATACCCTTCGGTGCCTTCTGGAAGTACCAACATGGGTGTAGAAATCAACTTGTTCTTTAAATCTTGAAAACTCTTCTCACAGGCATCATTCCATTGGAATTTAGATACTTTATGGGTTAGCTTGGTTAAGGGTGCTGAAATGAAAGAAAAGCCTTTAACAAACCTTCTATAATAACCAGACAACCCGATAAAACTACGAATCTCTGTAGGCGTTGTGGGCCTTGGCCAGTTCTTCACAGCTTTTATCTTTTGAGCATCAACCTTTATCCCTTCACTAGATACAATATGAACCAAAAATGCCACCGACTTTAACCAAAACTCACATTTAGAGAACTTTGCATAAAGCTTACAATGACGAAGAGTATGCAATGCCTGTCGTAAGTGATTGGCATGGTCCTCTTCTGATCTAGAATAAACTAGAATATCATCTATAAAAACTATCACAAATGCATCTAGGAATGGCTTAAACACCCTATTCATCAAATCCATAAAAGCTACGGGTGCATTTTTTATCCCAAATGACATAACTAGAAACTCATAATGACCATACCATATTCGGAAAGCTGTCTTGGGTATATACTTCTATTTGACCCTCACTTGGTGGTAACCTGACCTCAAATCAATCTTAGAAAAGCACTTGGCGCCCTGTAACTGATCAAATAAATCATCAATTCTTGGGAGAGGATATTTATTCTTGATAGTCACCTTATTCAATTGCCGATAATCAATACACATCCTCAGCGAGCCATCTTTTTTGTGCACAAATAACACTGGTGCTCCCTAGGGGGACATACTAGGCCTTATAAATCCCTTCTCTAGCAAATCTTTCAACTGCTCATTCAATTCTCGTAATTCTACTGGGGCCATTCTATACGGAGGAATGGAGATTGGTTGGGTGCCTGGTATTACATCAATACCAAACTCTACTTCTCATTCAGGAGGCAAACCAGGAAGATCTTCAGGAAATACATCAGAAAATTCATTTACCATCGGAACAGCGTGAAGAGTTGGTGGCTCTGCTTCTGTATCCCTTACTCTAACTAAATGATATATGTATCCCTTGAAAATCATTCTTTTTGCCTTAAAATATGAAATAAGTCTACCTCTTGGAGCGCTAATTTCACCTTTCTATTCAAGGACTGAATCATTTCGAAAATGGAAATATACCTTTTTTGTGCAGCAATCAATTGTGGCATAACAAGATGCCAACCAGTAATACCCATTATAACATCAAAATCTACCATTTCTAACTCCACAATATCAGCCATCGTATCACAACCACAAACAATTACTATGCAATTTTGGTAAACCCTTTTAGCTATAATAGATTCCCCAACCGGTATGGATATTTCAAATAGCTTAACTAACAGTTCAGGTATTCTTTCAAACTTTCCAGCAACCAATGGAGTACCATAAGATAATGTAGAATCGGGATCAATTAAGGCATATAAATCAAATGAAAAGATAGACAACGTACCCGTAACCATATCTGGGGAAGCCTCTAAATTTTGTCGATCCGCTAGAGCATACGTATGATTTTGAGCCCTGCTAGAACTTGTGGCTCCTCTATCACCTCTAACACGACCCATTGGTTGTGCACCCCTTCCTAAATAAGGCATCGATGATAATGATGCAACAAATGACCCCGTATGTCATGCCATATCCCCTATGCCCCTTCGTGGGCATTCTCTCATCATATGCCCCGACATACCACACCAAAAGCAAACATTGGTCCCCAACCGATATGCGCCTAAATGATACCTTCCATATTTATTACATAGCACTCGAGGAGGTCTTGATTGGCTCATATTCCCTTTCCCTTGGTACCTTACTTTCCACGAACTCTGACTCTTACTTCTGTGCCGAAATTGATGAACTCTATCATCCATAGTAGCTACAACATTAGGAGCATATCTCAACAAAGAATTAAATCGGAGACTGTACTATATCACGCTCATATTTCCCTGACGAAGATTTAAAAACTGATATGTACAGGCCTGATGAATCTCGAATAGAAGATAATGATTAAGAAATGCCTCTTTGAACTCTTTCCAAGTAGCTGGGGGTGCATCAATATCCCTAGATCATTTCCAGTCCTCGTACCAATATATAGCCTCCCCTTTAAATCTATACGCTGGTAACTCTATTGTCTCTCTACCCGTTACATGTATAACATCTAAGGACCTTTGAATTTGATCAATAAAGTTCTGTCGGTCCTCGTTAAGATTTGATCTAGTAAAAGTGGGAGGATCTATCTTAAGAAAATCCTGTGTTCGAAGGCTAACCACCCTATCTGTACCACTAGGACCCGTGGTATGAATGGCTTGCCCTTGAGCTTGCCCAACAACTATACGAGTCAAAAGTTGCACTGTATTTCTAAGATCTTAATCAACAGCATTAATAGGTGGCTCTGGGGATATAGTTCTCCTCCCTCTTATTTCTTCCGAAGTGGAAGAAGTTTCTGATGCATGCTCAGCTGGAGCCTCACTTTGATTAGCTGGTATAGTGGGTGACTTATTAGTCCCCTCTTCGGTAGCTACATCTACTTGCTTACCGGTATTCTTGCTTCTGGTAACTGGCATCATTACTATAATAAGATAAACAAATGGATTCAATGGTCAACTATGACTTTATATACACTATAGGCTCTATCGCACGATCTAAGAAATAAAGAAAAGAAACAATTCCTAAATATCTATAGCCTCCTATTTATAGATGCGGTGCATGACACACCGATAAACAAGAATCTACATAGACACGGCTTTGTAGACTCACTAGGATGAACTTCTCTGATACCACTTTTGTCATGCCTCAAATCCTATTAGGGTTGACTCGCACCCGTAACCGAGGAGGCCTAGGAGAACTAGCTCATAACCTTATACTTTCCATGCATACCTCTATGATAACCTAAAATTTGGACAGCATCATGTTGCATATAAAAGGAAATAATCACCTGTATAAGCTCGAGCAAACATATATATGTATATACAATACTTGGCTGTTGGAGCTATCACGTCTATCAACAAAATACCACCTTGACTGTACATTAGGTTTACAAAGCCTCTAGACAATACACAGAGTTTAATTAAGGTCGGGACACACCCCGCCATATAACTAACTTCTATACAATACCAAAAGTGACTGGATATGATACGGAAAGCCCCGAAGTTAACTGGAGCTCACCAAAAGCAGCTGGATAACCTGGCTCCTACTTGTGCAGTGTATAAGTTAAGGTACCTGTGCCTGCAGCATGAAATGCAGGTCCCCCATAGGGGACGTCAGTACAAAATATGTACTGAGTATGTAAAGCTATAGATAATCACATATGATATAGGAGCTCAATAGAAATCAGAAACAAGTGAATAAATCGTAATAAGAGTGGACCACACTTACTAGAACTTGTGACAACCTGTACATTGTATTTATTCAATCACTTTACCTTCGTTCATATCATCTTTGTAATCATTACTGTACTGTACTATGACCATTAGGCTGCCTCCAGTACATATCAACTGGGATTGACCCATGATAGGCTTATTCCCTTGGGATACCACCCATAAACACATAAATATGGATCGACCCATGATAGGCTTATGCCCCTGGGATACCACCCGATAAGAGAGAACTTCCATCACTTAGTTCAATTAATCTTTGAGATTGTTATTTCGGTTGCCACCGCATTTTTGATACTTTGAAACAATGATACATCAATAACAAACATATAAATAAACCATCAATGCAATAACAATGAAGTAAGAACTCATTGGCACATCAATGAAGTGTTTTGGAGTCATCAATGCCATAACAATGAAGTAGGAACTTATTGGTATATCAATGAAACATTTTGGAGTCATTAATAGCACATGGATCTTGTTGAGTAACCGGATGCTTTCTGACATTCATTAGTGCAATAAACATGTAAAATTTGGAAGACAAGTAAGTATTGGAATGTCTTGACATCTTGTAGGGTGGAAACAAGTTCATTGGTAACGTAGGACATCATACAAAACCATTATGGATCAGATGTTATTGAATAACTTTGGAAACTTTCTTAATAGAACAATTGTTCACTTTCATGCCAAATATATGGTATAGAGTATGCTTTACATACCTGACTGTCAACCTTCGATACTAGTCCCAAATTGACTTCCCGTCTTTTTGAATTACTTATCTACAATGAACATATATAGCAACCTAGTATTAGCGACCAAACGTCACAATTCAATTATTTGAATTCACCAAAATAGTGGTTAAGTAGTAAGTCTTAATTACACCATAAAGGGTGTCACTTTAACCCTCTTATACTCAAATTTTATTCACATGCCATACATATTCATACAACATCCTCCAATATAGAGTTTGGATTCATTTATCCTTCCAACCAATCCATTAAACCAAATTGAGCCATAGACATAAATAAACATCAATTCAATAGTATATCACCATATCTACCTTCCATAACTCAATTACCAAATCCACCTTCCATAATTCAATACAACTAAACCATGCAAAATAGTCCATAACCCTATTTTTATCACCTTTTATTAACAATCAATACATATAATCCTCTATCACAAATATACATATGGAAAAGAACAAAGACAAACGATATTCATACCTTAGAATTCACCTCTTTGTTATGCAATCCTTTTTGCACAAATAATAGGTACCGTTCGAAGCTCTCGAGATGAAAATGCAATTATCGGATTACTTTGGATTTTCTACAGTTGAATCAAAAGTAATTTAAAGGTCGAATTTGGCTAGGGTTTGTTCTTTCTCAATGATTGATGATGAAAATGATTTTTTGAACTCATATACATGTATATATACATATATTCCCGTCCATAATATAATAGGAAATGACCAAAATGCCTAAAAAATTTAAATAATGTCAAATCTGTCCTTTGGTGGACTATTTTGGTAAGCTAAAGTAGATTGACCATAAATCTTTGCTTTGACATCAGATTTAGGTGGAATTGGTATCATTGGAAGGATAATTCAAAGGGATTTCATTTCATATAAAGTAGGCCACCCAGTTCGTCCTGTACAAGGAGTTATGGTCGTTTAAATTGTCCTTTGGTGGATTATTTTGATAAGCTAAAGTAGATCGACTATAACTCTTTGATACGATATTGGATTTGGATGAAATTGGTATCGTTGGAAGGATAATTCAAAGGGATTTCATTTCATATAAAGTAGGCCACCCAGTTCGTCCTGTACAAGGAGTTATGGTTGTTTGAAGTTGACCCTAAAAATCTATTTTGATAGGCTGAAGTAAAATGAGTATACATACTTACTCAGACATTGAATTTGGATAAAACCATTTGCATTGGAAAGAAGACTCAAAGATCTTTCTTTTCATGGGTAGCAGCTCTCCCAGTTCATTATATTAAGGGAGTTATGATAGTTCGAAGTTGACCCAAAAATTCGGCTAGCCTCAGTAGTTTGTGTGCAGGAAATTTTCCTGCACATTTACTATTCCCAGATATCCCAGCCATCGTTTTATAGTTTTGAACGTGCTCGATTATATCCGAAACCTATCCATTTTTGGAAATCTTTATATCGCTGGACAGCTTATTCAATAACCTTCAGATAAAACCATCGACAGGCAAATTTCAATATAAATAAAATAAAAAAATTAATTCTATATAAATAAGACCAATACACGTACTTGAATACGCCAATACACGTACTTGAATATGAGGTGTTACAGTTACCCCTATTAGATCAGCTCATCCCTTAGCTAGAGGTGATTCATAGTGTCGTAGGAGTGGTTTCTAGTGTACTCAAAGAGGTTCTCAAGTAGGTGGTACCAAAGTTCGATCACAACCATGTGTCAGGCGTGGTTAGTTATATGCAGTACCTTCTAGACCCGAGGCTTAGTCTTTAGATGCTGTTATTTTAATTATGATTTTAGTGTACCTTCAGTCGAACCTCACATTATTTGATTTGGGATCCACTTATTCTTATGTAGCTACTTATTATGCTCCACAGTTAGAGTTATTTTGGGATTTATTATCCATCCCATTATGTGTATCTACTCTCGTAGGTGATTTTTTACTTGTAGATTAGGTGTTCAGATCTTGTTATGTGACTGTTAGAGATTCTGGTTATTGATGTGATTATGGGTATGGACTAGTTATCCCATTATCATGTGGTCATGAATTATTTTGCCAAGACCGTAATCTTACCCATGCCTCGTATAGCTTTTATTATGTGTCAGTGAACGGTTAGCCATGAGCTAGTGAGTATTAATTATTATATTTATGCTAGGAGGATTATTTCAAAGGGTTACAAATCTTATCTCTCTTATATTTTTGATTCTAGTGTGGAGAGTCTGTCGCTTGACTCTATTCCTGTACTTTGTGAGTTTCCTGATGTGTTTCCTACCAACCTGCCAGGTATTTCTCTGTCCGTGAGATTGAGTTTGCTATTGATCTCGAGCCTAGAACCAGACCTATTTCTATGGTACCTTATTGTGTAACTCCTGTCGATCTTAAGAAGCTAAATTCTCAGCTTTAGGATTTTTTCGTAAGGTTTTTATTAGAACAAGTGTGTCTCCTTGTGGAGCTCCTTTGTTTTTGTGAAGAAAAAAGACGGATCTATGCGTATTTGTATTGATTATAGGCAGCTTAATAAGGTAACGGTGAAGAACCGCTATCCTATGCCTCGTATTGATGAATTATTTAACCAAGGATTGGCAATATTTTCTAAGATTGTTTTAAGATTTGGTTACCACTAGTTAAGTATTTGGGTTAAAGATATCTTGAAGATAACTTTTAGGACCTGTTATGGTGATTATGAGTTCTTGTTGATGTCATTTGGCTTGAATAATACCCCAACTAAATTTTTTGATTTGATGAACCGAGAGTTCAGGCCTTATTTGAATTCCTTTGTGATTGTAGTCATCGACAACATCCTTGTGTACTCGAGGAGTAGAGAGGAATATGAACAACATTTAAGGATTTTGCTTTAGACCTTGAGAGATCATTTTCTTTTTACTAAGTTTTCTAAGTGTGAGCTTTGGCTTAAGTCGGTGACATTCCTTAGACTTATGGTGTCTAAGGATAGTATTATGGTAGACCCAACTAAGATTGAGGGAATTCATGATTGGGCTGAACCTACTTCTCCGACTGAGGTTCACAGTTTTATTGGTTTGGTCGGTTATTATAAATAATTCATCGAGGTATTTGCTACTATTTTAATGCCTATGACCATATTGACTCGAAGGAGGTTCCTTTTTGATAGTATGAGGAGTGTGAGACGAACTTTGGAAAGCTCAAGGATTTCCTTTATTTAGCTCTTATTCTAACTCTTCTTGTAGAGGGTAAGGGATCACTCTGTATTGTGATGCTTCTGGTGTTGGTCTAAGTTGTGTTTTGATGCAAAAGGGTTGATTTCTTATACTTTGAGGCAGGTTAAGGTTCACGAGTGCAACTACCACACTTTTGATTTAGAGTTAGTGGTGGTAGTTTTCGTGCTAAAGATTTGGAGGCATTATCTCTATGGTGTGCATTTTGAGATTTTCATCGATCACACAGTTTTTAACATTTTAGTAGAGTCATCTTTGAATGAGTATAACTGTATGTATATGTGAAATTTGGCAGATTAAGACCAACCAAATTGTAGATAATCGAATTATCTTTCCAACGATACCAATTTCACCTTAATCGGATACCTGAGCGAAAAGTTATGGCTTTGCAAAGGGGTGTGTGTCACCTAACCATCACAAACATTCACTGGAAAGGGTTTGCCATAGGGAGTGCGACGCAAACCTTAAAGTTTTCCATGGGGAGAGCTAAGCAAACCTTAAAGTTTGCCATAGGGAGTGCGACGTATACCCTATGGCCCAACAACATAGATACTTTGTTTTTAAATTATTTCAAGGGCAACCAAGTATTTTTTCGATCCAAAACCATCCTTAACCATCTATAGATGAAATTAGGGTCATTAGTAACATTTTAACTCTTCTAAATCCATAGTTTATCTTTCAAAAACATAATAGGAGAAATATACCTTAGGGTTAAGCATTCAAGCTCAATGGATCAACTTTTATGCTATTTCTTCATCAATTAAGGTATGTGGGGCTGTCCTAAAACTCTATGGGCATAAGTTATTGTTTTACTAAGCTTTTGAAAGCATATTATGATGTTTATAATAAGGGTTTGAACAATTGTTTTGAATAACCAAATTATTAAACCATTTTCAATGATATATATGGTTTTCGTCTTGAGGCCTCCCCTTAAATTTGATTTTTGTTTATATATATATATATATATATATGTATGTATGTATGTATGTATGTATGTTTTTGATGTTTCAAAAGTTTGAATTAAGAGCACAAAGATTGACACTCCTTCTCTTGTTATGAAGCATCTTGATTTCCTATATTATAATGAATCAACTGCATTTCTTAAAGTATGAACTAAGGGTTTTACTATCAATTATGAACTTTATGTCGATTGTGAATAGAAGAGAGGGATATTCCTTATTTGTAAAGTCTGAATGTGATAATTGAAAGAATTACATGATTATTTAAAGAAATTAGCCACCATTTGTTGAAATATTGAAAAGAGAGAATCTTTGCATAGTTTGACATATATTTTGAAATAAGTATCCTCTTGCACTGATTGAATGTTTTGGTGGTCTGAACATTGTTTTGAATGAAAAGAGCTGTAACATGATAATGTATGGCTTAGATATATGGCTTGCAAGTCTTGATATGATGATACCAAATAGATGAATGACATAATAGAGTAAGATTTTCCAATTTTGATTTCGGAAAGATACATGTCTTAAAGAGTAAAAAATAGGCTTAAAGAGCGTTAGGTGGTTACACGAAGAAGGCATTTGAGTGTAAAGTCTCATTGTCGGGAATCGTGTGTTGCTAATACGGGTTTATTATGTCTTTATGCTGGCCTAGTTCCCGTTGGCAAGTTAGAGATAGAAACTCAAACCCTTGCAGCAAAATTAGGTTGGGGGCTTGGCCGCCGGATTAAGGGTGAATTCCATATAGCACATGGCATTTTATAGTTATAGGGTGTACCACCAAGCTCAGAAGTAAGATAAGAATGAGTCGTGGTTTCAAAGAAATGTTTCAATGTCTTTTAAGTATTCCCATGTGGTTTCATATATCATATGTAAAATGTTTTATAAATTGCTCTCACAAATGTTGTATAAAAGTACTTCATTTTGAATTTTACTGTGTACCAGTACATCTGTATTGACCCCTATATTTCAGGATCCGAGGCACAGTCCCGGGGTCCTGCTAAGAAATAGACTGGTGTGTTTGAGATTTTGCAGTTGGTGAGCCTTCTCTATTCTGGAAGGCCTGGTCATTAGACTTTGTCATTTCATTTTGTCTTATGATCTGACTGGGGGCCTTGTCCCAGTTTTAGACAAGTTGTTGGCTTTATTGTATTAGAGATTTCATAGACTGATGTTAAATGCTGATAGAGGTTTTCAATTTTGATTTAGAATTATATAGCCGAATGATAATATTGACCATGTTTTTGTATGATTAAATTTCCGTATTTCTTATAGTTTATGAAATAGGTATATGATTTCCAGTTAGAGAAGGGCTCTAAGGCCTTCTTAGTTTGGGTTGCCCATCATAGCTAGGGCCTCTGCTCGGGTCGTGACACGATGGCTTTTGGGTCTTTGTAGATCGGTTGACCAAGTCAACACATTTCCTTCCTATTCAGATGCCCTTCATTGCCAAGAGGTTACCCGTATCTATGTACGGGAGATATTCCACTTTCATGGTATGCCTATATCTATCATTTCAGACTGAGGTTCCATGTTCACTTTCATCTTTTGGAGTGCTTTTGAAGAGGAGTTGGGTACTCAGGTGGATTTTAGTACAACCTTCCATCCTCAGATCGGTGGATAGTTTGATTGAACTATTCAGGTGATTAAGGATATATTCCAAGCCCTTATTATGGATTTTTTAGGCTAGTGGGAGGAATACATAGCCTTGGCAGTGTTTATTTATAACAGCAATTATCATTTGAATATTGAGATGACTCCTTTTGAGGCTTTTTATGGTAGGAGATATCATTCTTCGATTGGATGGTTTGAGACTTTTGATGTTCGACCTTGTGGTACCGATTTTCTTTACGAGTCATTGGATAAAGTCACGGTGATTCAGGACAGGTTGAGAGTAGCTCATATTAGGCAGAAGGCCTATATAGATCATAGACTCCATGCTTTGACATTTGGAGTTCGTAATCGAGTATTCCTCCGAGTATCGCCCATGAAGGGTATGTTGAGGTTCTGAAGGAATAACAAGCTTAGTCCTAGATATATTAGACCTTTTGAGTTCTTTGCACAGTTGATGAGGTGTCTTATGAGTTAACTTTACCTCTAATTTTTGCTGCTGTCCATCCAGTTTTCCATGTTTCCATATTGTGGCGATACATTCCTAATCCATCTCATGTTCTTAGATAGGACTCAGTCCCGTTGGGTGAGCGTTTGACCTTCGTAGAGGAGCATGCGCTCATTTTGGCTAGTGATGTTAGGTGGTTTTGCACTAGGGAGATTCTTGTAGTTAAGTTTCAGGGGAGGCGCCGCATAGTAGAAGAGGTTACTTGGGAGATTAAGAGCGAGATGTGGACCCAGTATCTTCACCTATTCGAGACTTTAGGTATATCTTAATCCTTAACTCTCACGGATGAAAGTTCCTTTAGTAGTAGATATTGTAATGACCCTTCATGTCATTTTCCATATTTCTACTTATTTTCAGCATTAGATCTTTTCTATAGTTGCCTCAATTCATTTATGAATTGCTAAAACTGATAGTTCGATTACAGAACAATTCATTAGGTTTGAGAGTAAATTCCCTCTTTTGAATTCTTCGCTAGTTCCAAATGGACACCAAACATAAACTTCAGTCAAACGACCTCGAATGCAAATTCTTATCATTCCAGCAACTCCAAAATATCAGTTTTAGGCTAGGAGGATTCTTGGTTTGATTCCCAAGGCACCCTTCTTATTTCAATCTATTGGTCAAAAAGTTAACAAAATGAAAATTAGGTATGGGACCCACTTTTTGTTGAAATGACCTCGTATTAAAATTTTGAATGCGTCATTTAGTCCAAAGATATTTGGATTTCGGATGTATCCCAATGGTTTGGCAGAGAATTGAAAATTCCAAGTTTGCTACTATATCTGGTGCATCGCGATAGCGATGGTTTTGGCCGTGTTCGCTACTCCTTTGTGCACCCCTAATTTATGTTGACCACAATACCTTTATCGCAATAGTGACTCACGTGATAGTCTCCATATATCTCGATAGTGATAGTTAGGTCGCGATAGCGATACTTGAAAACTCGATATATGAATAAATACCCCATTTTAGGCCTTTTTTCCTATTCCTTCATCCATTCTCTTGAGAATAAAACCCTAAATAGGGAGATAGCTTGGGATTGAGGCTTGTGAGTAATTTAGGATCTTTGATAACATTTGTTTTTTAAGATTATCTTTCAATTTATGGTAAGATTTCACCCTTTTCATGGTTGAATTTTCTATTTCTTGTTCAAAAATCCTAAAACCATGGAGGCTTAATTTTAGAACCAAATTTGCTCGGATTTTTTCCATTTTGAGGGTAATGACTCCTTGAGCATGAGGGAACATTGGGTTGGTTTCGAAAATCTGATTTTTCCATAAATGGAACCCACAAGATATTTTTGGATGATTTTTAGACCCAAAGTACAATAGTGCAATATAAGTATCATTATTCTCGTATTGATGAGTAGAATGCGATTTTGATAGCTTGACATCTTTAGGAATTTTCATGACCCAATTTCTTAGGTCATGATGGCACCTAGTATAACCCACTATTAGGCAAGCCAAACCATAGTCCGAAACGATTAGTAGAGGACTACCAAATATGTGAAGAAAAGAATTGTGGAATAGATGGAATAAAGAAACAATTGCATAATATAATCCCAGAACCAGGCGGTATCAATACAAAAGTTTCTAATATAACAAGAGTAAAAGAGTGAAATACAATAGAATATACTGATATAACTTATATTCAAATACAACATAGAGGTTAGTCCAATACATAAAGGGGAGATAAGTAATGCTTCAAACGCCAGGAGCTCACTCTATATCTCCGAATCATGGCTACTCCACACGATGTACACATTAATTATGATCACTCGTACTATGATTTGCAGGCTGCAGAAGTGTAGTATGAGTACCAAATGAATGGTACTCCGTAGGCAACTACCAAGTGAGTTCTAAAGATAAAGTAAATATACATAACAAATAAACTAAATGAAAAACTACACCCAAAAGTCCAATAATCATATAACAAGCCAATGAGATAATAAGGAACCACTATTCTATTCTGGTTCAATAGTCTAACATAATAAGACTAAGGAAGTATCAAGGATGAACTATCCTATACCAACCATGCTAAAAAATTTCAACAGTATACCATATATCCCTGGCCAATGTATGAATAAAGGACGAAAGAAGATTATATAGAAATATACAAGGCCAAGGATTGAATAGAAAATATAAACAAATAAAGGAAGGGATATATGGTAGTACCATACCTACATATAGTTAAACATATGTACATATAAATGTAAAGTCATCTGTAGGTACAACCTAGGTCATCATATCTTCATTTTAAGGTTGCATTATAATCCTACCAGAATTTTGTTCTAACATACTCAAGGTTTTTAATCCATTTGTCTAATCATGAAATAATCATGCACAATAATGAATTCATAAGATAGAAGAGGCTGAAAACATACCTCAAATCTCGATACCGAATTAATGACCAATCTATCATAAACTAGCCAAAATAATGATAATAACAACATTAATAACAACACGTGTAACCCGTTATTTTGAAAAACCAAATACCTAGGTAAGCCTATGCATACCCCCACTGTCCAAGGATTGAAAGTTTCAATCAACATATAACAACATAAGGCATAATTATCACCTATATCTATGCAACCATCCCATATCAGATGTTAGACATAACTGCATACTAGTGATAGGCGATCCACATGAAAGAATGAATGCAACATAATCCACAATACCATAAGCATTGTCATCATAACCGTCATCATCATAATCAACCTATGGCTTTGTCGGGCATATAATCATCAGAACATCCTCTGACCTTTCCAGGTGTAACACCCTATATTCTGCGTGTACTAGTTCTACTTATGTGGCACATGATATAGAATTATAGGATAGGTATCGAGCTCCATATCCTATGTGATATAGACTTAGAAGATAGGCAATGGTCTTGGAATTCCCACATATATTAAAATGTGGTAGGATCAAGTTACCATCGACAAAGTATTTAAACTTGGGCCCTTAAGTAAGTATATGAGTCTAAAGGATGAAGTGACCCACTGTACATAAGTTTTAAGTTTAACTAAAAGTATTTTGATCTTAAAAGGGAATAAAATATTAAGGTTCTTGGTTAGCTTATTTAAGCTAGTAGGTACTCACCTACTTGAGCCATGTGGATAAAGTTACCAATGGATCAGATTTAGGGCCTACATTAATGGGCTAATTTAAGGTCCAAAACAAAGTAAAATAATAGTTGAATAGAATTAGCATCCCAACACCAAATCTGTCCCAAAAGCCCAATATATTAGAGGCCCATTTTAGATTTGAATAAAGTAAGTAGGTGCATCACCTACTTTGCCCTTTTGACGAACCTAAGAACTAAGTAGGTGCATCACATAAATTAAGATTTGTAATCTAAAAGGGAGTACATTAAGTAAGAGTATGATCAGATGTGCAGCAGGCTATGTATTGTTCATTGATTATATACTCTTTGGCATGAATCTAACTCCCTTATTACAAAGTAAGCTTCCTAAGAGTTCTACCTTTCAAATTATACTTAAGTGCAACGTACAACCTCCAAGGTGGCTAGCAACCTTATTCTAACTTTTTAGGTTGTTAAAGCTCCCAAAGATGTGTTTATTACTAGATCTATCCATTTTACCTTCTAAATACTAGTATGATATAGGTGTTTTTAGCAATAAACTTTATGAGTTGTTCTCTTAGGAAACATGACCTATGGTGTTAGTTAATCTCCTATGTGTTATATTCCTATTACTATTGCATCCTACCTCATTGCTACTACATCTAGTGCGTATTTGTATGCCTTTTGCTACTGTTCCAAAGTTCCAAATCTAATTCATGACCCCCAAAACAATAACTTTAAAGATGAAAAGAATGATCTAAAGTAATTCTATATATTCTTAGGTGGTATCTCTGGGGTAGAAGAAACACCTAGCATGGGTCGATCCCAATATTATGGGTGGTATCCCAGGGGTGAAAGGAAAGTCTAGCATGGGTCGATCCTGATTTATATACTTGTAAGGACCGTATCCCAGGGGTTAAAATGCCTAGCACGGGTCATCCTATTTTACCACTGATCAGCTGGTCAGTTGCATCATGCCTTATAATTTTATAAAGTAAAGAGGAATAAAGAAAAGTAAAGGATGTAATGTACATGATCCCATAAGTATAAGAAAAGTTGGTATTCTATCCTTATCTTTATAATTATATATGAATAACTGATTTTATTCAGTTCTTGTCTTATTTATAGTCAATTCATGTCGTACATACTCAGTTCACTCCTTGTATTGACGTCCCTCATTGGGGGACACTATGTTTCATGCTGCAGGTACAAGTACCCCAGCTAGTAGGCTACCCCTGTAGGAGCACAGGACATTCAATGGCTATTGGTGAGCTCCAAGTTGATTCAAAGCTTTTTGAGCCTGTATATGTATTTTTGTATTGTATAATAGTTATGAGCAAGGTGGGGGTTTGTCCGAACCTTATCTAAGTCCATGTGTATTTTAGAGGCTTTACAGATTAATGTAAAGTTAAGTGTGGTAGCATTGTGTTCTTTTAACGTTGTTGCCCCAATGACCAAGTCTTGTATATGTAGGTTTGGACTTACTTACGTGGTTAATTTTTTTATCAATGGATCGTATCCATACTAGTAAGAACTTTGAATGTCATATTTACATGCATGAAAAATATAGGGTTACGAGTTGGTTCTCCCAGGCTGCTACAGCTAAGGGTGCCTGTCCGTCCCAATAGGTTTCGGGGCATGGAAAAAGTGGTATTTGAGTAGGACATCCTAGGGAGTCATCTGCAAATCCATGTCCTTGTAGAGTCTTGCTTATGGATGTGTTGTGCACCACATCTCTAATTGGGAGGCTACGAGGCATTTAGTAGTTATTTCTTTTTCTTCATTCCTTAGATTGTGCTATAGCGCCATAATGTATGATGATTTGTATTTAGCCTTAAATATTTTTTTCTCAATATAGTAAAGATATCGATTACAAAAAGGAGTAAGAGTAAGCAAGTAGATATGGCTACTGGAGAAGAGACAAGTAAAACACCAACCAGACATATTGATAAAAGTAAGTCTCAAGGTGATTTTGCATCACAGACTTCTTATACTCCTCCATCTCCAGAAGAGCTAAGGAGGAGAGGAGTGCCCCCACAGTCACCTATTAATGATACTGAGCAAGATTTGAGGAATGCAGTGCAATTATTAACACATAGTTACTGAAAAAGGTTAAGGACAAGCTGGTCCAACTATAGGTACCAACGGTATGGATAGGGAACCTAGTCTATGGACACGGGATTTCCTTACATTGGACCCTCCTTAATTCACTACGTCAGATCTTAATGAAGATCCATAATACTTTACTGATCAGATTGAAAGGGCTTTAGATGTTATGCATGTATTTGGTAAAGAGACAGTTAAGTTAGCAACATATTTATTAAAGGGGGTGGCTATATTGTGGTATGAAGTTTGGAAAAAATCAAGGGGTATAGGCGCACCTTCAGCTAGTTGGGAAGAGTTCAAAACAACATTTCTTGATCATTATCTTCCATTAGAGATTCGGGAGACTCATGCAGAATAGTTATTAAATCTTTGCCAAGGGAACAAGAGTGTGAGAGAGTACAGTCTTCAAGTTAGTTCTCTAGCCAGGTATGCTCCTAAAGTAGTGGATACTATGGAGGATAGAGTTCATCGATATGTCAATATATTGGACCCATATTTGGTTAGTGATTGAACTATTGCTGCCTTGAATAAAGACATGGATATAGCAAGAATACAATCTTTTTCACAAAAAATGGAGGATCAAAGGCAAAGAAGGACACAAGAGCTGGAGAGAGAGAGCATTCTAAGAGGACTAGATCTATGGGATAATTTTCTCCATATCAAAGTGAATTCAGGCCTCGATTTTTCAATAGACCCCCTAGAACATCACTTTCCTACTCCACAGCAAGTGCTCCACCCCGATCCCAAGGGTTTAAGGGAAGTCAATTTGGTCAAAGAAGTGGGAGTCAAGGTTCATAAGCAGCAAGGCATCGAGAGCAGGAAGTACAATCCAATCAAGACCTTCTAGATAGCTTTGTAAGAATTATAGAAGTAATCATTTATCTGTGTGTAGGTTTGGGATAGATGCTTGTTACTGGTGTGGAACATCGGGACACATAATGAGAGATTGCCCAAAAAGGGGCATGGATGGTATGGTACAACCTACTGGTTCTACTATTGCATCATCATCCTCATTTCTTTCTTTTAGTAGGGGTCAGCAGATGCCTACTGGTTATGGTAGGGGTGTTAAGGGAGCTAGTTCTAATGGTGTTCAGAATCGTACATATTCTCTAGCGGGTTGGCAAAATTTGGAGGATTCTCTTGATGTGGTTACTGGTACATTGTCCATCTTTTCACATAAGATATATGCATTAATTGATCCAGGCTCTACATTATCATATGTCATTCCATTAATTGCTGGAAATTTTAAAAAAACACCAGGGTTACTAGCTAAGCCATTTGAGGTGTCTACACCAATTAGGGAGTCTATTATAGGTAGAAGAGTTTATAAAATATGTATAGTAAGTATTTGTGATCATGATACATTAGTTGACCTTGTGGAGCTGGAAATAGTAGATTTTGATGTTATTTGGTTATCTTCTTGTTATGCCACAGTGGATTGCCGAGCCAAAAGGGTGCATTTCCATTTTCCAAAGAAACCAGTCCTTGATTGGAGGGGTAATATTAGGGCACCAAGATGTAAGTTTATTTCTTATATTAAGGCAAAGAAGATGATGTCCAAAGGATACATATGTCATCTAGTAAGGGTGAAAGATATAGGGGCAGAGTCACTGACTGTTCAATCCATCTCAGTAGTAAATGAATTTCATGACGTATTTCTTGAAGAAATTTCGGGTTTACCTTTAAAAAGAGTAGTAGAGTTTGGTATTGATATGATCCCAGGTACTCAACCTATTTCTATTACCCCGTATAGAATGGACCCTATAGAATTACGTGAATTAAAGGAATAATTAAAAGATTTATTGGAAAAGGGTTTCATAAGGCCTAGTATTTCTCCTTTGGGCACACCTATGTTATTTATATGAAAGAAAGATGGCACGTTAAGAATGTGTATTAATTACCACAATTTAATAAGGTGACAATTAAGAACAAATATCCCCTTCCTAGAATTAATGATTTGTTTGATCAGTTACAAGGTGCTAAGTGCTTCTTAAAGATCAACTTGAGGTCAGGTTATCATCAATTGAGAGTAAATGAGAAATATATACCTAAACCGGCTTTACAAATGTGATATGGTCATTTTGAGTTTTTAGTTATGCCATTTGGGCTAACTGATGCAGCAGCAGCTTTCATAGATTTGATGAATATAGTATTTAAGCCATTCTTGGATGTATTTGTTATCGTATTTATAGATGATATTCTAGTGTATTCAAGATCGGAAGAAGACCATGCTAATTATTTGCGAAAGGTGTTACAAATCCTTTATGATGTTACAAATCCTTCATGATCGTAAGTTGTATATGAAGTTCTCCAAATGTTAGTTTTGGTTAAAATCAGAACCATTCTTTGGTCATATTGTATCTGATGAGGAATAACAGTTGATTCTCAAAAGATAGAGGTAGTGAAGAACTGGCCAAGACCCATAACGCCTACGGAGGTTCGTAGTTTCTTAAGCTTGGAAGGTTATTATAGAATGTTCGTTGAGGGGTTTTCTTCCATTTTTGCACCTCTAACAAAGCTAACACACAAATAATCCAACATTTAATGGGATGAAACATGTGAAAGAATTTTTCAAGATCTAGAGAAGAAGTTGACTTCTACACCGATATTGGTACTTCCGGAAGGCACAGAATGCTATGCGGTATATTGTGATGCTTCAGGAGTTTATTTAGGATGCGTTTTGATGAAACATTGCAAAGTAATAGCTAACGCCTCAAGACAGTTGCGTCCACATGAGAAGCATTATCTAACACATGATCTTGAGCTAGTAGCAGTTACATTTTCTTTAAAACTATGGTGCCACTACTTGTTTGGGGTTCATGATGATATATATACTGACCATAAGAGTCTATAGTACCTCTTTAACCAGAGGGACCTAAAATTTATGGCAGTAAAGGTGGCTTAAACTGTTAAAAGACTATGATGTTGATATCTTATATCATCCAGGGAAACCAAATGTTGTAGCCAATGCACTAATTCATAAGGCAATGGAAAGTAATTATAGGCAGTCCGCAGAAAGGCAAGGGATAACTAAAGATCAACACCAATTAGTTAGCTTAGAGGTTCGCCTTCTTGAATCTTCAGAAAAAGGCGTTATTGTGCAAAATGCACCATAATTCTCATTAGTAGTTGAAGTTAAAGAGAATCAATACATAGATCCTATTCTTTTAAAGCTTTAGGAGAATGTACAACAAGGTAAAGCAAAGGCATTTGAGCTTACAGAAGAGGGAATACTTCGATACCAAAACAAATTATATATACCTAATGTAGATGGACTAAGAAAATGAATTATGATAGAGACACATCATTCAAGATATTCTATTTATCCTAGTTCAATGAAAATGTATCATGATTTGAAAGAGGTGTTTGGTAGGGTGACATGAAGAAGAACATTGCAGAAATTTTTAGCTAAATGTCCAAATTATCAACAAGTTAAGGTAGAACACCAAAAGTTAGGAGGTTATATGCAACTTATGGAGCTCCCTATTTGGAAGTGGGATATGATCAACACAGATTTCATTACTGGTTTACCTCACTCCGCGTGAAAGTTTGATTCTATATGGGTAATAGATTATAGACTCATGAAATCATCACACTTCCTACTGATTAAGACTACTTACATAACTAAAGAGTATGCAAAATTATATATTAAAGAGATGGTTCAGCTACATGGAGTCCCATTCTCTCTTATATTTGATAGGGGAGCTCAATTTACTGCATAATTTTGGAGGTCATTCCCAAATAGTTTGGGAATGCAAGTGAGTTTATTTTAAGCATTTCACCCTCAAACGGATGGCCAGGTATAACGTACAATCCAAACACTAGAGGATATGTTGTGAGCTTGTGTATTAGACTTCAAAGGTAGTTGGGATGATCATTTTCCAATTATTGAGTTTTCATACAACAATAGTTATCACTCGAGTAATAAAATGGCACCTTATGAAGCTTTATATGGAAGAAAGTATAAATCACCAATCGGGTGGTTTAAAGTGGGTGAAACTACTTTATTTGGGCCTGATCTTGTTCAGCAAGCTATAGAAAAATTTAAGGTGATATAACAGTGGTTACAAATAGCTTAAAGCCGACATAAATCATATGAAGATGTTAGAAAAAGAGGGTTAGAGTTTGTTATAGGAGATTGGGTGTTCTTGAAGGTGTCACCAATGAAAGGGGTAATGAGGTTTGGTAAAAAGGGAAAACCAAGTCCCAGCTTTATATGGCCATATAAATTATTGAAAGATTTGTCCAAGTAGAATGTGATTTAGACCTACCCCTGAAGATTTCTATAGTGGATCCGGTGTTTCATGTCTCCATGCTTCGAAAGTACATCGGAGATCCATCTCATATTACTCCTACAAAAGATGTAGAGGTTATGAAAGAACTCACCTATGAAGAAGTGCCTACTGCTATACTAGATCGACAAGTTAAGAAGTTAAGAAATAATGAAGTAGCTTCGGTAAAAGTGCTTTGGAGGAGCCCACAGGTAGAAGAAATCACATGGGAAGCCAAAGAAGCAATGAAGTCAAAGTACCCTTATTTATTTGAATCCAAAGATAAGGTCCAGGGATGCTGATTTGGGGCATTAACAAGTAAGTATAAATATATAATTGTTATGTTGATAACAAAGAGTTTAAACTTAGTCTTACATTCATTTAGGCTAGCGATTTATACTAGCATTCGAGGGCGAATATTTCTAAGAGGGTGAGGATGTAACACCTTATATTATACGTGTACTAGTTATACTTATGTGGCACTTGATATAGACTTATGGGATAGGCAATGGGCTCAGTATACTAAGTGATATAGACTTACGGGATAGGCAATAGGCTCGAAATTCCCACATATATTAAAACGTGGTACGATCAACTTACCGTCAACAAGAGTATTTAAACTTGGACCCGTAAGTAAATATTTGAGTCTAAAGGATGAAGTAACCCACTGTACATAATTTTCAAGTTTAACTAAAAGTATTTTGATCTTAAAAGGGAATAAAATATTAACGTGCTTGCTTGGATTATTTAAGCTAGTAAGTACTCACCTACTTGAGCCATATGGATCAAGTTACCAATGGACTAGATTTAGGGCCTACATTAATGGGCTAACTTAAGACCCTAAACTAAGTAAAATAATATTTGAATAGAATGAGCAGCCTAATACAAAATCTGTCCCAAAAGCACAATACATTAAAGGCCCATTTTAGACTTTAATAAAGAAAGTAGGTGCATCACCTACTTTGACCTTTCCACCAACCTAATAACTAAGTAGGTGAATCACCTATTAAGGCTTCCTTGACCAGCTTATTGGTCCAAATACACTACCACTGTAATGACCCGGGACTACCCCTTAGTCATCATACGGTGCTTATAGTCCTGAGAGACCTTAAGCTAACCCATGAGCTGGTACCTGCTATGAGAATAGGATAACATGATCATAAATGCATAAGAATACTGACATGCCATATGGTTTTAATAATGAAATGACTAATGAATTATGAATCTGGCATAACACTGAAATATGAATAACCTGAATAGCTAACTGTAGTGTCCGAAAAGCCTCTAAACTAAATAATGTGAGATGATGGGACACGCCCAAACTAACTTTACTAACTACTGAGATAAAGACATATAGTAATATAGTTTTTCCTCGTATGATCAGGACTTATAACTACTACTGTGCTGCTGATGATCCGAGGGAGTAAGTACGATCCGGGAACTGAGAGTCAACACCTATGATAGAATGCATCATAGCGCAAAAGAAAGGTATGCAATCTATACTTTGAATGTACTGGTATTCTAAATGAGGTAGGCTGATATTCATGGTTTCATGAATAGGAATAATAATAATTAACTGGATAAGCATGTAAAGCATGGAGTACTGAATAAAGAGCATTGAATCTGTAAATACTAAAAATGTATGAATATCTGTAAATACTAAGGATGCATGACCAAGCATATAACATGAACTGAGTTAAACCTTTAAAATGAAATCTACATACTTTGGTCAAACAAAACTAAGACTGAATAATTGAGCTATGACTGTAACTGAGACGATATCTGAGACTGTGAGAGGTATCATCGAACTGACAATTCCCAATTTAAGTTAATTGGGGTCCAACCTATAACCCTAGCTGGAAGGGTGTTAATACCCTACCACGGGTACTAACAATGGCTTGGTGGATCCACTAAACTGATATAATGTCCAAAGGACTAAGGGTGTTACGCTTGAACTGACGAGTGACCCCTGCGAGATAGTCAAGCCTAATCTGATAGGTACTTACTCATATCCTACATTGGATATATAGTTCTACAGTATAGGGACTACTACTAACCACTCTGCCTATCTGACGGGAAATCCGCCATCCCTATACTCGCTCGGTGCTAAATTCTACTCCCAACTGAAAGACACTGAAATACTAGACTGTTCTGATTTTAATGACTGATATCTGACTACTCTGATAATACTTATAATATAATCTGAAGACTATTCTGTAATCTACTGAGACTAGACTAAATAAACAACTATGGTTTTCAGGTATTCAATACCCCCAAGACTCAAATCAACAATTCTGAAAAGACACTAAAGCTTAGGGGACAAAGTATGAAGGTTTTTATTAAATCAGTCACTCTTGTAGGTCTTTTATCAAACACTTATAGTTCATGGTTCAATTCAATCATAGGAATGTCCTAAAACATATAGAAATAGAACGAATCCAACATAATAGAGTTAAATCATGTTCTTGTTCAATAAACAATAACATTGAAACATGAAGGATTGAATAATAACAATAATTTCATGGTAACATGGTATAAAATCATAGTTCATGGAGATTCATGGGTGAAATCGTAACATAAAACATAATAACTTGAAAAGATCACAATTTTATAATTTAAAGGGGTTTCTTGTACTCCATGGATGAAAGGGATGCATGGATGAACATCTAACATACCTTAACTAATGAATTTCCTAAAGTTCTTGGTGAGTTCTTTAGGATGGCCCTTGAATTTGAGAGATAGGTTTCTTGATTTAGGAGAGAAAGCCTTATGATTTGGGGGAAATCAATTAAAGAATGATTTTAAAATATTTTTAGGGCTTAAAAGCACACCTGGGCAGATTAAAATTAGGGAAAAGTACTAGTTTACCCTTAGGCGAAACTTTTAATTTTCATTAAATTTTTTTGAAATGGGCACCTGGCACAACACACCACTATCGTGTCGTGTCACTGGAAACTGACAACTGGGAACTAGGCTAACGGCATGATGCAAGAAAATTATAGTGCCCCTGGTTCTGATTTTCAACATTGGCGCGGCGCGCCATTATCGCACTGTCTCACTGGAATTGGACAATTATGAACTAGGCTTATGGAGTGATGCACCACTATTGCATAGCAACACTTAAAATTGACAATTGCTATCTTCACTGACTCCGCAACGCGCTAAGGGTCAAAATTTCAGTGTTTAACAACTGAAACTTAAATTCTCCATTACTTCTTACCCGGTTATCGGATTTAGGCAAATTTTACATCGTTGGAAAGCTAATTGAATTTTCTCTACAATGGCAGGCTCTAAACTGAAAAATAATAAGCATTTCAAAAATTTTATGTATGAATACTCATGTATTGAGACTTAAATTATTTTAGGGAAATATGGGGTATTACAATATCTACCCTTTGGGATAATTTGTCCTCGAATGAGACTGGTTAAGCTAAGGGAAATCTTACAGACTAAGTTTACGCCATGAACATTCATATCTAATGCATGGAATGCATGACTGAACTAACTCATAAATGCATGACTGAGATGAACATGATGTGCAACTTAAACTGAGCATGATAGAGAGAAATTTTAAGAAGATTAATACCTTATACTGAGTCTGGATTAGCGGAGAAAATATGAGGGTACTTGGTCTGCATTTCTACCTCTACTTCCCAAGTGGCTCCCTCAACGGACTGATTTCGCCAAAGAACTTTGACTAGTGGAACTTCTTTGTTCCTTAGTCTACAAACTTGATGATCAAGAATTTCGATTGGAACTTTCTCAAAGGAAAGACTGTTCTGAATATCAACAATTTCTAAAGGAATAACTACAGCTAGATCACCAATACAGTTTTTCAATAATGAGACATGGAACATTGGGTGTACTAAGGCTAAATATGAAGGGAAATCAAGCTCATAAGCTACCTTTCTGAAACGACTCAGAATTTTGAAAGGACCGAGATATCGGGGACTGAATTTCCCTTTATTGCCAAATATCTTCACTCCTTTCATGGGAGAAATTTTCAAGTACATGAAATCACTGACCTCAAACTTGAGATCCTTTCTCCTCACATTTACATATGATTTTTGTCAGCTTTGGGCAGCCTTAACCTATTCTCTAATCAACTTAACCTTCTCTAATGCATCAAACACCAATTCAAGCCCTACTACTGTGGCCTTACTATTTCAAACCAACCAATTATAGAACTACATCTCCTACTATAAAGAGCCTCAAATGGAGCCATACGGATACTGGAATGATAGTTTTTATTGTATGAGAACTCAGTTAATGGAAAGTGGTCATCCTAATTACCCTTGAAATCAATAATGCATGCTCTCAGCATATCTTCTAGAGTATGAATGGTCCTTATACTTGACCGTCTATCTGAGGGTGAAAGGTTGTACTGAGATGGACTTCGGTACCAAGACCCTTTTGGAATGATTTTAAGAAATAAGAGGTAAACTGGGAACCTCTGTCTGAGATGATAGACAAGGGAACACCGTGCAACGTAAAAAACTATCTAAGATAGAGTTTGGCATAGTCCTCGACTGAATAAGAGGTATGAACTGGGAAGAAATGAGCTGATTTGGGCATCTCATCTACGATAACCCAAAAAAAATCATGCTGATAAAGGGTATGAGGAAAACCTATCACAAAATCTATGTTCACTTCTTCCCATTTCCAAGTAGGAATATTGAACTCCTGCATGGACCCACTAGGTTTCTAGTGCCCAGTCTTAACTTACTGACATGTAGAGCAGTTAGCGAAAAACTCTACAATATCTCTCTTCATCCCACTCTACTAATAGATCTCCCGCAAATTGTAGTACATCTTAGTGGCCCTTGGATGATTAGACTTACACGCACCATGCGCTTCTGCAATAATTTGTTGCCTAAAATCATCTACATCAGGCACACACAATCTACCTTGACAACGTAAAACACCATCTCCTCTTTGGGAGAAAACCTCTACTTTCTGGTCTCTGACTAATTCTTTTAACTTAACAAAACTAGGATCTCCATCATGATTTTACTTTACCTCGAAAACTAGAGATGATTCGGTGCTACTCTGAACCCATACACTACACTCTGCTGATTCAACTAAATGGACACCTAGTCGGGTAAACTAATGAATTCCTGAGCTAACTTCTTTTTACCATCCTCAACATGAGAAACACTACCCATAGAAAATCTACTTAGAGCATCAGCCACTACTTTGGCCTTGCCCGAATGATACAAAACACTCATGTCATAATCCTTCAATAACTCTAACCACCTTCTCTGATGCAGATTCAAATCTTTCTAAGAGAACACATATTAAAGGCTTTTGTGATTCGTGAAGACATCTATATGTACCCCATACAAGTAATGCCTCCAAATCATAAAGGCAAATACTACAACTGCTAACTTAAGATCAAAAGTTGGGTAATTCTTCTCATGGAGTTTAAGTTGTCTGGAGGCATAGGCTACGACCTTACCTCTTTGCATGAGGACACGACCCAAACCTACTATGGATGCATCACAATACATAACAAAACTATTTGAATCATCTTGTAGAGTCAAAACTGGGGTTGAGGTGAGTCGAGTCTTCAACTCCTGAAAACTCTTCTCACATGAATCTGACGACTGAAACTTAACTTTCTTCTGAGTCAATCTAGAAATGGGGGATACAATAGAAGATAACCCTTTAATAAACCAAAGGTAATAGCTAGCTAAATGCAAGAAACTCTTGATATCTGATGGAGAGATGGGTCTAGGACCGTTTCTCACCGCTGTGCTCTTTTGAGGATTGACTCTAATGCTATCACTAAAAATAATATGGCCATGAAAAGACATTGATCTTAGCCATAATTCACACTTACTGAATTTAGTGAATAATTGGTGATATCTAAGAGTTTGAAGCACTACTCTAAGGTAGTCTACATGCTCATATTTACTAAACAAGAATGTCATCAATAAAAACTATGATGAATATGTCCAAGTAATACTTAAACACTCGGTTCATCAAGTCCATGAAGGTTGTTGGGGCATTTTTAAGATTATAGGACATGAATACAAATTTGAAGTGACCATACCATGTTTGGAAAGCTATTTTCGAAATATCACATTCCCTGACCCTAAGCTGATGATAGCCTGATCTTAGGTCTATCTTGAAAAAATAGCTAGCACCCTAAAGTTTATCAAACAAGTCATTAATTCTAGGAAATGGATATTTATTCTTGACTATGACTTTTTTCAATAGATGGTAGTCTATGGACATTCTGAGAGAACTGTCTTTTTTATGCATGAATAGAATAGGTGCGCCCCACGGAGAAATGATGGGTATGATGAATCCCTTATCTAAGAGATCCTTCAATTGTTCTTTCAGTTCTTTGTGTTTAGCTGGAGCTATTTTGTATGGCAGAATAGATATAGGCTGAGTATCTGGGTGAAGGACTATTCCGAAGTCGATTTTCCTTTTGGGAGGAACTCCAGGCAGATCTTCAGGAAATAATCTGATAATTTATTTACTAATGGAATTGACTCAAGAGTTGGAGTTTTGAGTTAGAATCTTTGACTCACTCAAGATGGTAGAGACACCTCTTCGATATCATCTTTTTGGCTATACGGTATGAGATCAACTGACCCATAAGAGCTATAGTACTACCCTTCCATTCAAGGACTGGTTTATTTAGAAATTAAAAATAAACTATTCTATTTCTACAATCTACTGAGGCATAGCATGAGTGGAACCAATCCATGCCAAGAATAACATCCAAATTCGTAATGTCTAACTCTATGAGAGCAACTGAGGTAACTTTCTCAGATACTGTGACCAAACATTTCCTGTATACCGATATGGCTATAATAGAAACACCTACTAGGGTATAAATTGAAAAGGTATCTTTTAGAGTTTTGAGAATGACTCCAAAGTTGATGGTTGTATATAGAGTTACAAAAAAAGGAGAAGCTACAGGGTTTAGTAAAGCATAAACTTGTAAGTGAAAGACCTGCAATGACCCAGTAACTATGTCAGGAGAATTTTCCTGATCTTGGTGAGACTAAGAGCATATAATTTGTTCGGATGCTAACCACTAGTAGCATAGGAAGCGGTACCCTGCTGAGTCCAGCGGAACTGACGACTGATGGGGCTGGCCCTTTTGGTGCACATACCTACCCTTCTAAAGAAACTACTCGACACTCTAGAATTCAATGGCTTGGCTTTCCATACCCAAAGAACACATCACTTCCCGCTCTACACTCACCCTGATAGTATCTGCCTCATTTCTGACATAGAGGATTTGTACGAGCACTACTAACACTGACCTAGGACTTAGAGCCTGGTGTCTGATCCCTATTGTCATTTATGAATTTAGGTACTAGAGCATTGGATAAAGAGGGTGCTGGGGATGAAGACCTCTATTAAAACTTAAGAAGGTTACCACCTTCTTGCTTTAGCTAACTGGAATTAAAACTACCCATCCTAGCTCTTTTGTTTCCTCTCTCTCTCTCCTTAATATTCTGCTCCTCTATCTATTGAGCATGGATGATTATCCTAGACAAGTCCATCTCACAATAAGCATTGTGGTCCTTCACTCCTTGACCACACTATTAGATATGCTAGACATAAACTTACTCATCTTAGATCTGCTATCTGCTACCACATAAGGAGCATACCTAGCTAACTGAGTAAACATGAGGGTATACTCCTTCACACTCATTCTGCCTTGCCTCAAATTAATGATCTCTGCCCCTCTTAACTCCAGTGGGAAGAATCTATCTAAGAAAGCTGTGGAAAACTCTTCCCATTCTAAAGGCCCTGTATCTACACTCCTATCAACCTTCCACTGCTCAAACCAAGTATGGATACATCCTGGAATTGATGTGCAGCCAACTCAGCACTCTGACTAGACGTCACCCCCATAGCATCTGTTACTTTCTAAACTATATCTAAGAGTTCTTGTGGATCCTCTTAAGACTTGGATTTTGTGAAAGAAGGAGGATTCATCTAGGTGAAATCCCAAATTCTGGTTGCAACAGTATTAGCCACTGGGTTGGCTAGAATAATAGTTGGTCATTTATTTTGTTCTTCTACTGAATTGGCTAGAGTAGTGAACGCAGCTTTGAATTCTGCGTAAGATACATGATCATCTAGAGGATCTGCCTGGATAGGCAGAGTTCCTATTCTTTTTCTATTCTTCTTAGGAGGTATGTTCTGTAAACAGAAAGAGAAAACAGACAATACTTAGAGTTTAACTTGAGCTCATGCTCACTCGCACAACATGAATACTGAAAGAAAGGAAACTTTTTCCTAAATGCCTTATATCCTCTCGTCCATAAGTGTGGCGCACTACACACCCATGCACAAGACTTCATTCAATGCGGCTTTCAAAATTTCTATGACACTTTAAAACCTGGCTCTGATACCATATTTGTAATGACTCGGGACTATCCCCTAGTCATCACTCGATACTTATAGTCCCAAGGGACCATAAGCTAATCCATGAGCTGGTACCTGCTATGAGCACTTGATAACATGATCATAAATATGGAAGAATACTGACATGCCATAAGGTTTTAATAATAAAGCGACTACTAAATTATGAATGTGGCATAACACTGAAATCTGAATAATCTAAATAGCTAAATGTAGTGTCTAAAAAACCTTTAAACTGAATAATGTGAGTTGATGGGACAGGCCCTAACTAACTCTACTAACTACTGAGATAAAGACTAAAGTAATATAGTTTTCCTTGGATAATGAGGACTCGCCACTGCTACTGTACTAGTGATGATCTAAGGGACTGAGTGTGATTCGGGAACTGAGAAACAATACCTATGATATGATACATCACAGAACAAAAGAAAGGTATGTGATCAGTACTTTGAATGTACTAGTATGCTAAATAAGGTAGGTCGATATGCATGGTTTCATGAATAAGAATGATAATTATTAACTGGAAAAGCATATAAAGCATAGAGTACTGAATAAAGTGCTTAGAATCTGTAGCTACTGAAAATGCATAAATATTTGTAAATACTGAGGATGCATGACCAAGCATATAACATGAACTTAGTAGAATCTATAAACTGAATTCCTTATACTTTGGTCAAACAATACTAAGACTGAATAATTGAGTTGGGACTGTAACTGAGACTATATCTGAGATTATGGGAGGTATCATCTAATTGACATTCCCTAATTTGAGATAATTGGGGTCTAATCTATAATCCCAGTTAGAAGGGTATCAAAACCATGCCACGGATACTAATAATAGTTGTGTGAATCCACAAAACTGATATAATGTCAAAGGACAAAGGGTGTCAAGCAGTCAAGCCTAGTTTGATGAGTGACTACTCATATCCTATGCTAGATGCATAGTTCTGGAGTATAGGGACTACTATACAAAACTTTGCCTATCTGACAGGGAAGCCACCATTCCTACTCGCTCGGTGCTAAATCCTACTCCCAACTGAAAGATACTTAAATACTAGATTTTTTTAAGTTTAATGACTGATATTTGATAATTCTGATAATGCTCATAATATAATCTTAAGACTATTCTGTAATGTACTCAGAGTAGACTAAATAAATAGCTATGGTTTTCGGGTATTCAATACCCCCTGGACTCAAATCAACAATTCTGAAAAGACACTAAAGCTTAGGGGACAAATCATAAAGGTTTTTATTAAATCAGTAACTCTTGTAGGCATTTTATCAATGACTTGTAGTTCATGGTTCAAAAAAATCATAGGAATGTCTTAAAATATATAGAAATAGCATGAATCCAATATAATAGAGTTAAATCGTGGTCTTGTTCAATAAACAATAACATTGAATCATAGTTCATGGAGATTCATGGGTGAAATCATAACTTAAAACTTAATAACTTAAAAAGATCACAAATTTATAATTTAAAGGATTTTCTTGGACTCCATGGATGAATGGGAATTGTGGATGAATATCTAACATACCTTAATTAAATAATTTCCTGAAGTTCTTGGTGAGTTCTTGAGGATTGACCTTGAATTTGAGAGCTAGGGTTCTTGATTTGGAAGAGAAAGCCTTCTGATTTGGGAAAAATTAATTCAAGAATAATTTTTAAAATGGTTTTAGGGATTAAAAGAACACCTAGGGGGAATAAAATTAGGGGAAAGTATTGTTTTACCCTTGGCGAAACTTTTAATTTTGTCAATTTTTTCCGAAATGGGCACCTGGTGCAATGCGGCACTATCGCGCCGTGTCACTGGAAACTGACAACTGGGAACTGGGCCAACGGTGTGATGCGACACGAAGAAATTATGGTGCCCCTTTGATTCCGACTTTCACAGCGCGGTGCGCCATGATCGCTGCTTCTCTTGAATCGGACAATTATGAAATGCGCCTACGGCGTAATGCGCTACTATCACGGAGCAATACTGGAAATTGACAATTTCTGTCTACACTAACTCTGCGATGCGCTAGGGTCAAAATGATGGTATTTAATGACTAAAACTTAAAATCACCATAACTTTTTACCCAGTTTTCGTATTTAGGTGAATTTTACATTATTGGAAAGCTAATTGAATTTCCTACACAGTGGCAGGCTCTAAACTGAAAATAATGAGCATTTCAAAAAATTTAATTATGAATTCTCATGTATTGGGACTTAAATTATATTAGGGATTTAAGGGGTATTACAACCACCTACTTAAATTAATTCTAGCCTAAATTAAAGAAGAGAAAAGGAAGAGAATGGGTAGCTAAGGCCCAATACAATGGGAAAGTAGGTGCATCACCCACTTAACAATTGTGGCCCCAAAATGGCCAAGAAAGTCGTCCAAGAGTAGCTCTTTTTAAAGGGATTAAAACCAGCTGCTTTAGCTTATTTTAACTTAAACAAAAAAACAGCTTTCTAGGTTTTCTCTCTTGTTTTCTCTTAGCTATACAACAGCCCTATAATCCTACTAGGGTTCTTAGGATTTAAATTTCTTTCAAGCTAAAGGAATCAAGCTATTGAAGAGGTATACATTATAGAAATAAGTACCACAGAAATTAAGATTAGTAATCTAATAGAGAGATGTTAAGTAAGAGTATGATCAGTTGTGCAGCAAGGTATGTATAGTTCATCTATACTATATTCTTTTGCATGAATCTAAATCCATCATTACAAATTAAGCTTTCTAAGCGTTCTTCTTTTCAAATTGTACTTAAATACAGCATACGACCTCCAAGGCAACTAACAACATTATTCTAACTTGTTAGGTTGTTAAAGTTCCTGAAGATGTGTTTGTTACTAGATCTGTCCATTTTCCCTTCTAAATACTAGTATGATATAGGTTTTTTTTAGAAATAAGCTTTATGAGTTGTTATCTTAGGCAACATGACCTATGTGTTAGTTAGGCTCATATATGTTATATACCTATTACTGTTATATCTTACCTCTTTGCTACTGCATCTAGTATGCATTTGTATATCTTTTGCTACTGGTCCAAAGTTCCAAATCTAATTCATGACCACCCAAACAACAAATTTAAAGATAAAAAAAATAATCTGAAGTTATTCTATATATTCTTGGGTGGTATACTAGGGGTGGAAGAAACATCTAGCATAAGTTGATACTAATATTACTGGTGGTATCCAAGGGAGAAAGGAAATCCTAGAATGGATCGATACTGATTTGTGTACTTGTGAGGACCGTATCCCAGCAGTTGAAATGCCTAGCATGGGTCATCCTCTTTTACCATTGATCAGCTGGTCATTTGCATCACGCCTTATAATTTTATAAAGTAAAGAGGAATAAAACAAAGTGAAGGATGTAATGTACATGATCCCTTAAGTACAAGAAAAGTTGGTATTCTCTCCTTATCTTTGTAGTTATATATTGATAACTAATTTTGTTGAGTTCTTATCTTGTTTATAGTCACTTCATATTGTACTTACTCAGTAAACTCCTTGTATTGACATCCCTCATGGGGGAACACTATGTTTTTTTCCGCAGGTACAGGTACTCCAGCTAGTAGGCCACCCCAGTAAGAGCATAGGACATCCAACGGCTATTGGTAAGCTCTAAATTGATTCAGAGCTTTTTGAGTCTGTTATATGTATTTTTGTATTGTATAATAGTTATGAGCAAAGTGGGGGTTTGTCCCGACCTTAACTAAGTCCATGTGCCTTTCAAAGGCCTTGCAGAATAATGTAAAGTTAAGTGTGGTCGCATTATGTTCTTTTAATGTTGTGGCCCCAACGGCCAAGTCTTGTATATGTAGGTTTGAACTTACTTATGTGGTTTATTTTTGATCAATGCATCATATCCATACTAGTAGGACCTTTGAATGCCATAGTTACATGAATGAAACGTACAGGGTTACGAGTTGGTTTCCCTAGGCCACTACGGCTAAGGGTGCCTGTCCGTCCCAATAGGTTTTGAGGTGTGACACCAGGTATCAGTATCATCAACACAATATCCTTCGTCTTTTTTAGGTATCATCATATCATTATGATATCCTTTTTCTTTGTTGGGTATCATCATATTGTTATAATATCTAAATCAATTTCACATAATAAAGTGCATGCCCCATGAGGGATAAAGTAAAGAATTAGCCCCACGAAGGATAAAGTAAATTACAAACCCGTGAGAACTAAAGTACATGATCACACAAAGGAAAGTAAGGTAGAGTATATTTCCATAATTCATTATTCATCATCAATATCACATCCTTAATAGGTATATATATAATAGGTCCATGGACTTAAGTCGTGGCTTATAGAGTGTAACTCTATAAGTTTGTTGCTTGGAGTGAACTTAGGATAAATCTCTATAAAAGTATAGAAAGGGGTCAAAATATCTCACTACTAGAGTACATAGTAGTGTCTAATCATGGACCAAAATATATCTTGATCAAGTTTGTAAAACGTTAATATTAACCTCTTTTACACAAATAATGTACTCATTAAGTTAGGTTGTTACCACTGTGAAGAAATCCATTTTAAGGTAGAAAGTGGGCTTTATACATTAGTTAGTGACAACAATAATAATATTACAATCTATTTGGAATTGTATTAATCACCATGCAATAATCATGAATGTACCAAATCTATGCATGTCATCACCAGCATTAAAACATTAGAATCATAAACATCATACTACATCTTACTCCTTCCCATAGATGTATGGATATATATATATATATATATATATATATATATATATATATATATATTCATAAGCTACAAATTTATCCTTTACATGGATAACTACTTCCTAGATATCCCATTCATATCATAACACGACCCTTGGCCCTACAATATGCCCAGAGTAATCATAATATTGTAATCAAGGCCTGCGACCTACATATGTACCCAAAAATCATATCAATTATCATATTAGTAAGTCATCTTGCATTTATAAGTCATAGGTTTACTACGAGGCATAACATATGTATGAGCCATAAATCTTATTTGTGATCATCTTACATCTAGGAGGCATCTCATCATATGTCATGACTATGAGTAATTCTATATCTCTAGGGCAATTATCATATCTAAGAGGGATAACATTGATATATGAAGTTTTGATTATGAGCAGCTAAACTATGAGGGACCTGGTCCCTAGATATGCAAGTTACAGTACAACTAGCATGCGCCTTCTGCACAGTTTTGTCTTATTGTGTAACAAACTTATATATGATATTTTTTGCTATTTTGTATTGAAAGGGAATGTGTTCCAATGATCTTTCAAGCCCTAATCATCACCTAACTATAAAATAAAAGACATGCGTCTTCAACAATTAGTTTTTGCTAATTCTATATAGAGAGAAGCGAGGCTGCAAAAACTCCATTTCAAGACTGCTTAAGCATTTCTCATGTTCTTAACTTTTTGATTTTCTTAAAGAGTGAGTTTTTTTTAGTTTTGATTTGTAAAAGAACTACTCATGTTGTAAGAGTAGTGTTTTTTTATTGAGAGTTCTTCTTAGGTAGAGTTTCCAAAGCTTGAGATTAATTAGAGATAATTAGTGTAAGGAGAGTCCTTGGTAGAGTTACCATAATGAGCTGGTAGTAGAGTTGCTACTAGCAAAAGGAGCCTAGAGTCCTTGTAGTTGAGTTGCTACTAGCACAAGGAGCCTAGAGTTAGGCTGAAGTCTTGACTTTAATTAGGAGGTTGATTATTATGGATTTTGTTGGTGCTTATGCTACCAAGTCGTGGTTTTCCCCATCCTAGGTTCCATATATAAATCCTTGTGCCTTTTACTCTTTTGGCACTATTATTAGTTTTCTTGAACTTTATTGTTTGATTGCTTGTGATTGATTTTTAGGGACCTGGTCCCTTACTGTGTAGAGCAACCCCAAAGGGTTTCAATAATTGGTATCAGAGCCTGGTCATTCTAAAATATTGACACCTAGAGTGTCTTGGTTATAATGGCTTCTCCACCTAGCCTAGAATAAGGGAAATCTAAAACTGTACCACCGAGATTCAACGAATAGTATTATGGGTGGTGGAAAACAAAAATGTTTGACTTCATTATGGCTGAGGATAGTGAGTTTATGAAAATTATTCTTGATGGTCCACATGTTCCTATAAGAGCAGTCAAAGAAGGAGAGGTTACAAAGATAGTTGTCAAAAGAATTAGAGAGTACAATGATGAAGACAGAAAAAAGATTGAAAAAAATTACAAGGACAAGAAACTACTAGTATGTGGAATAGGTCCTGATGAATACAATAAAATCTTAGCTTGTGAAAGTGATAAAGATATCAGGGATTGCTTGAGGACTACTCATAAAGGCACTACTAATGTGGGGGAATCTATGGTAGATATGCTAACTAGATAGTATGAAACATTCACCAAGAAATGCATACAAGATTCACCTCAATAACAAGTGAACTTCACTATTTAGGAGAAGTGATCCTAGTGAATAAGAAAGAAAGATTCTTAGGGTTCTTCCTAAGTCTTAGGAAAGAAAGGTGGATGATATAATTGAGGCAAGGACCTCAAAACCCTCACCATGGATGAACTCATTGGAAATCAAAAGACCCATAAGCTCAAGAAATAACAAGAGATGGAGAAGAAGATGGCAAAATTAGAAAAATACCTAGCTTTGAAAGCTTCTAAGTAAGATCCAAATGGTGATGAAGATACTGATGTTGCCTATTTGGAAAATAGAATTGTTAGATCCATGAGGATGAGTAGTCAGTTCCAAAGAAAGGGAAGCATTACAGAAAACAGAAACAGTACTGAGACTGCAGGTGACAAAGGAAAGATTAGGGACCAGGTCCTTGTCAATTCAGAAAAAAAGGAACCAACTGAGTATGCTACAAAGAAAAATTGAGGAACATGGAGATATTCTTCCAATGATTTAGATAAAGTTGAGAGGAGTAGAGATATTTCTATGTTAGCAATAGAAGAGGGTTCAGTTATCTATGATTCCTTGTTTGCACTCAAGGCAAACATAGAAGTTGGAAAAGAAAAGGAGGTAACTCTATTTAATATTTAGGAAAATCTAGATAATTACACCGCTAGGAAGATAATAAGTCTTTGACACAACCCGACCCCGGTCCTTATCGCAATGGGCATCCCAGGTCCATCCAAGATCAGGGACCGCCTCTTGTTACCTAACCCAACGCAGTTTACATAGCTTTTGATGGGCTGACTTTTGAAAATATAACGAGATAGCATAGATGTTCTCATTTAGAGACTAGGATAGGGTCACAATTGTGGCCGGCCCAACCGAGTCCAACCGTACCACACCAATTTCTCAACCATACCAATGCCAAACCATGGTCCATAAACCATGCAACAACTAAATATTTACCGAAACATAATATAATTAATCCCAAAAGGAAATATGATGTAACAAAAAACAATATAGTCTAATGATGTAAGCCCTATTGCCAATGCCTATACCATGGCTAACACTCATAACAATCCTACCTATACCAACCCCTAGAAGTACCACAAAGCCTCTATCCAAAAGAATGAATAAATTCGGTTGGGACATGCCCCCAACCATTGACAAAACCAATATCCAAAATAATAGAAAAGTGTCTAAAGAAATCCATAATATGAAATGATGCCATAAAAAAGGATGGAAAATGACCACTTCAGTTCAAATGTAGTCCCTGAGTTAATCACTATATAGGAGGAGTGGAACGACTGGTTCCTGCATAGCATGAGTATACAACTGCTAATAGATGGGTTAGCGAATGACGCTAGCATGGATCTATGGATAAGGATAAAATAATGCCCGTTATAAAACAAAATAAAACCATCTAATACACACAACCATATATATATATATATAAATGTATATATATATATATATATATAGCCATACCGGGAAAGGGGACTGGGTTTAGCATACCTTTATAATTTTTACTTGGGTTGTGTAGTATGGCCGTCCTAAACCACCCACATGCTATATGGGTTCAGCTCCTCCTATAGAAAGGGCCCCAGTGCATATAGCCATATGACGAGGGAAGTATCCCATGGGATGACTAGTACATCCCTCAATAGTAGGACATTATGCACGCGATCTACTAAGACTAATCCTCCTATCGACAGATATGAGTTTTTAATTTTGCTTTCCCTGAGACCGCCACCTTCCATATCTTTGATATATACCCCGCCATTAATGCCTAATTAAACCATTTCTAAAAAACTAATAAATCCATTTACCATTTTATTAACCAAGGCCATTATTAGTGGTATCGTCATACCACCCCATACTTACAACTGATATCTATAGCCAAACTATTTTGGTTAAGGGCATTTTCCCTTCCATAAGCCATATTAAACCCTTGGGATACTTCCATGTTCTCTGCAAGCATAACCATTTAGCCTTTATCCTTTCCAAATCATTTAAACCATTTAAAGCTTTATTACATAAATCAAAAACAAGAAAGAGTTCCATTAAAAGAAGTAAATGCAATGAATATAGCTTTATAAGCATTTTATCAAACACATTAGGGGAATCTTATAACCAAAAGCAATTCCAAATACCATTAAACCATTACAATGCAATCCATGTGTCCAAAACCATCATTAATTTAAACAAAAGCATAATTAAAATCATAACCAAATATTAAATAACAAAACCCCCAAGTAATAGTTGAAAACCATAATCATGAAATAGTAAAATCATAAAATCAAACATATGAACCATGACGTAAGTTAAAATTACAATGAGGGGATAGAATCACACCTTAAACCAAGAAGATGACAAAAAAAATCACCAAGACAAGCTCCCAAGCAATCCTTTAGTGGAAAACCTAGCTCTCTTGCCCCAAAAGATCTTGAGAGAATTATGAAGTATTTAGGAATAATTTCTAAGTGTTAATGAATAGAATAATAGGATAAATATCCTATAAAGTATATTAGAAGTTGTGGGTCCTAATTAGGGTAAGAGGAAAATGTCCAGAATACCCCCACTTAATTCCCTTAAAAATCCCATCACATGGGTACGACTAACCCATATGAGTCGTACCCTCTTATACAATTGGTACCCATCACTTATATCCAAAACTCACCCTTCGATCAGACACTATCCAATATATGAATCATCCAACCAAGTCGTAACCATGACATATGATCCATACCCATGACCCGTTTCCCTGGCAGAATGAAATACCAAGAGGATCAAACACTGCCCACTATATGAGTCCCTAATACAACTCGTACCAAGACATATGACTCATAAACCTAAGTCATACCCATTCTAGTGACCAAAACTATCCCACCAACTAAATCTAGTTAGCGTATAATAGGACCATACCACTCGTACCCCATCATACGGCTCGTACCCTTGAGTCGTATTGGGTCCAAAAAATGAAATTCTAGGAAATTTCTAAGGGTAAAAACCCAGGATATTTTAGTCTTGTAAGTGTTTTGTTAGACTCTGTATGTGACTAACCACTGAGTAAAATGCCCTAGAAGAAAGAGTAGGGAATCAAAAGCATGAGCCGATTACTCTACCTCTCAAAATTTTTAAAACTAAAAAGTTGCTCACAAAGATATATTTTGAAAATTTGATTTTAATGTGTATTCTAAAAAGGGTAAATAAAGTAGATGGCAAAGGAAAGAGAGAAGTTTTTCATCTTCTAATTGATCTTAAAAAAAAGTTGAAAGATTGTCAAGAAAAGCTTATGTTAGCACTCCATAGGAATGAAGAGTTAGAGGGGGACCTAGTCCATTTTAAAGAAGAGTTGAACGAGTATCTTAAATGTACTACTTCCTTATTAATACCTTCTTAATTTACTAGTCAAAGTGTTAATAATGGTAGAGGTCTAGGCTACCTAGGAAAATTCTAACCTAGTAAGTCCAAAGGAAAGGCAACTTAAGATGATAAAAGAAAAAAGCACAAAACCTTGTGCACTAACTGTGGAAGAGATGGACATTTGAAAGAAAGATTTCAACACTGAATTAAGGAAGATTTAAAGAATACTAAATATATTCAATAGATGAGTGCAGATCCTAAGGGGTTTGAGTTTCAAAAAGGGGTGAAGAGGAACCTATCTCTTCTTAGGTGGACTATAAAGAATTTGATCACTCCATTGTCATACTACTAAGAACTTAGACTTAAGTGGGTTCTTAAATTTAACAAGTGATCATAATTCTAGACATGAGAAGGGAGTTACAGTTAGGAATAGGTCAATGATTGAAATAGTTCAAAGCTCATTAATGAAATGTCTAACTATGTTATCTCTCTTTCAAGACACTTTTGGTGAAGGTGTCATACTGAGAAAAAATGATATACAACAAGGAGGTGTATGAAACATGTGTTCAAAAGAAAGCCCTAGAATGACGTTCAGATTTATTGAATGAAAATGCTTTGGGGAATAAACTAAAAGGAATTTCCTGGGTCGATCCACGAAGTGCATGTAGTTTCTGATTAGTCAAGAAAATATTTGATCCTTGGTAAAGGTAAAAATGATAAGCAAGAAGATGCAAGCTGCAAATAAGTGATGATTCTCAGGAACTTAGTTCCTAGGAAATTCATTGCAAAAGAAGAAGTTTCAACAACCTATATAAGTCAAATATAGGACCTAGTCCTCTGACCTACATTAAGAACAGGCTGTGGAACAAGAAGGGTGTACAGAGGCAGAGAGACTGAAGCTTGATTGATTAAAGTAACCTAACCTATCATGTGAATCAATATGTCTTAAAAAATTTGGCTATGTTTAGGAGATAGGTATCCATGATAAAGTGGGTGCAATTTAGTCTAACTTAGTACTATACCCTTATAGGTATACATCCATGGGAACAACTTAGGAAGTGGAAAAAAGTGATAAGAAAAAACTTGAAGATTCACTCAAAGAAGAGGGATATGGTATTATCTCTCAGGTTAGTATCACTATTGTATGCTTTTATAATCATAAAATATACTGTCTGAAAAAGCTTTGTATCTTTTACTTCCCTCATAAAAGCGGTCACTTCATTTGCAAAATAAATAGTCACTCTTATCAAAACCAAACATGTCATTCTTTGATGACAATGATCACCTTTTAAAATTACTTAAACAGGCTACTTCCCAGTCAGATTCTCAACTCATCACTCGTTGCATCCACTAAACCAAACTAATCCTTCTCATCCTCCTTTCTCCAAAAATTCAATTGAATATGCTCTCACCAAATATCTTGATCCTTTAGTAACCAAAGCCAAATAAAAGTTCTTCTTAGGTCTTCTAAAAGTCTGGTAACCTTGCTAGAGTGAGGCAGAAGCACATAAGCTGTGAAAAGGAAAAAAGCCTCTGAGGGACCTGGTGCTAGGAAGAAACAGTTATTATTGAAAGGATAGAGAAAAATAATAAGACCAAAGGATGAGATAAAGAATGTGGGTGGTTAAAAAGGGATTAAAATATTGATGACACAAAAAGTCTCCAAGGAAAGAACACTTGATCCCAAAATATGTGAGAAAAAGAGGGACATGAAATGATATATGGGTACCTCCTAAACAAAGTATTTGATCACTTTAGGGTACTCGGGAAAAAAAGAGCACATGGAACAACTAATCTAATATTTAATTTGAACAAAACTTATGGAGAATGTATATCATGTTTCTGAATTGCTAGTTGTTCAGGAGCAGTTGGGAATGGAAATAAAGGAGTAAGAATCAAGTCAGTTGTCAAAGAAGTTGGTTGATACTCACAGTACAATAGATGCAAGAATAGAGTACTGGTTACGTCCTTTTTATCCAATCATCCTTCTACTCGAGCTCTGTTATTCTCATTCCCTTATTAATTTTGTATTAGTTGCATATCCTGGTTCTCATAATTTAATTTTAAAGAAAGTTATCTTATGATGATTATTTTAGCATACTGACTGATGATTATGAGTGAATGAATCTTTAGTCTGTGTATCTCATTTGTCTCCTTACTTTAGAATTGTTCTACATGTTAGTATTTCCCTAGTAGCCATTACTTAACTAATTTGGGCATATGTTTACTCTTGGTTTACTGTTAATTCATTTCAATGATGCCAAAAGGGGGAATACTGAGTTCATGTAGTAAGGACCAAGCACCAGGTAAATTGAGATGCAGACTTTAATAGAGTCATACTGACAGGGGGAAGTGTGCAAATACAAAGGCACCAAATGAAATGAAGGTGCACCATGATAGGGGGAAGTTTTTTCTTAAAGAGACAACAAGGTACCAGGTCCATGTGTTGTATGATAAAGAAAACATGATGATAGAAGGAACATTCATCTTCAGGTGGTAATCACTCTGATTAAACGTGATGAATGTGCACAAATGCTCAAATTGTATCATTTGGTTTGTCATCCTCAAAAAGGGAGAAAACTGCTATATGTAGTTTTGATGATTAGCATCTAGACTACAAGGGACCAGGTCCCTAGGTGTGCAAGGTACAGTACAGCTGGAATGCACTTTCTGCACAGTTTTGTCATCTTGTCAAACAAACTTGTAGGTGTTATTTTGTACGGACTTGTACAACTGTTCCAATGATCTTTCAAGACTTAATCATCATCCATCTATAAAATAAAAGTGATGGCTCTTTAGAAATTAGTTTTTTCCAATTCTAAATAGAGAGAAGTGAGGCTGCAAAAACTGCATTACAAGTTTGTACTTTTCTTAAATAGTGCGTGGGTGTTTTTGAGTGTCAATTTGTAAAAGAACTACTATGTTGTAATAGTGGAAAGTCTATATTGATAGTAAGATCTTATTATGTTTTAGAGATTATAGTATTTTCTTGTTGAAAGTTCTTCTTAGGTAGAGTTGCCTAAGTTTGACACTGGTTAGAGCTAATCAGTGTAGGGAGAGTCTTTGGTAGAGTACAAAGATGAGCTGGTAGTAGAGTTGTTGATAACACAAGGAGACTTGAGTTAGGCTAAAATCTAGACTGTCATTAGAAGGTTGATTATAGTGGATTTCATTGGTGTTTGTGAGGTCAAGCCGTGGGTTTTCCCATACTGGGTTTCCACATAAAATTCCTTGTGTGTTTTACTCTTTCTGCACTATCTTTAGTTTTCCTGCACTCTATTGTTTGATTTCCTGTGTTTGATTCTGAGCGACCTGGTCGCTTACTCTGCAGAGCAACCCTAAAAGGTTTCATCCAGCATCTCTATCGGCTAAATACCATAACTAAGAGGAATTATCATCTCTATAGGCCTATTATAATACCTTAGAGGAAATGGCATCTCTAAAGGCCCAATATCATTTGTATTAGAAAATCATGGCCATAAGCCATTTAATCATTATCAAGGGATAATACAGTCAAAATTCCCAAAGCCACAAAGTAATCTTACTCTAAGGTTTACTAGTCAACTATGCCTAACATCTACAACTAAATCCCCAAGTCTAATACAAGTATTGGCCTACATAGGTCGGACAATCCTACTTCTAATCCTTGATTTCCATATTTAGATGAATAATGCCTCAAACTAGGCTACGGTATCTAGTTCAACTTCAGGATGTCAAGTAAGACATAATCATGTCTAAGATAGGAACTTTGACCAGAAACATGGGCATTTAAGTCAACCCTACCCAAATTACGATTCAATATCACTAAATAGGCCCAACTAAGGTTAAGTATACCAACCATGATTCCAACACATAAACCACATCCCAAACTTAGCATTATGACATGTTCATGAAACAAATTAGTCTAATCTAGGGAGAAGGCAATAGCATTCTAAAGGGTACTAAGCATTTCACCTTGCGGGTCTAAAATCCTTATCTAATCCCCAAACATAAATAATCAAGGCCAAGTTATTATAATCATAATCAAGCCTAATATTCAAATTCACACACAAGATATATCAAACATCACCTTCGAAGAAGAGTTGGTAGAAGACTACTTCAAAGTTGAATCACAAAACCTTACATCATTCACCAATGTCCGTTTTCAATTCACAATTCCTAAAATGCCATCACACAAACAAAATAGTAATATACTCATCAATATGAGTCTAACGATATGCATATTGGACCATTGTGCTTCAGGTCCAAAAACAACACCAAAAACCCTAAGTGGGTCTCACTTATGGAAAACACAATTCGAGGTTAACCTAACTTTCATACATGAACAAGGAATCATAAACCTTAAGAAATGGGTGAAAATAAAGCTAACTTGGGGCTAAAATCAAGCCCTAAGATAAATTGGTGTTTTTCGGCCCAAACTAAGAAATCCAAGCAAGAATTCAAAGGATTCTTACCTTTAATGCAAAGATATTCGCAATAATTGATGGTAATCAAGCTCCCAAGTCATCCACAGTGATCAATTTTCAGTTATCATGCTTATTTTGCTTTTTTTGCTCTCAAGGGTGAAGGAGAAATGACCCAAATAGTGACCATGGGGTTTTTTTATGGACCACCAGGCAAGCATGCTGTGATCACCCTACATAGGCCACAATCGCGCTAAGGGTTCTTGCCATAAGGTGCGTTGTGCGATCTTGCTATCTCTTTCCCTCGCAGATGATAGATGAAACTTAAGTTTTTTTAAGTTTCAGCCAAAGACTCGGGACTCATTCGGAATCAAATTTTTGCAAATGATCTATGTAACCACACTAAGTTCAAAGTTTTGAATGCATTGGCGAAGTTGTATTTTCAATTTGAGGTCGTTTCGACCAAATATTTGTCCCACACCCATATTTCCAAATTTTCAAGTCTCCGACCAATAAGTTTAAATGAGCTCGGGTGCATTAGGACCCAAACAAAAGGTTTACCCAGCCTAAAATCATTTTTTTGGATCTGTTGGAGAAGTCTAAATTCATATCTGAGATCATTTTGCTGATGTTTTCTCCCAGTGGCCATTTAAAACTAGAGAAGACTTCTGAACAAGGAATCAGTTCTAAAAAGCAAACAAACTTCTTCGTAACCAAACCGTCGGTCCCCAGCAAGTCATAAATGACTTGGGGCAGCTATGGAGAAGCCCTAATGACAAAGAAAAGAAAATTTTTGAATAATAACCAAAAGGGTTATTACACCATCACTACTAAATGAATTTTCGTCCTCGAAAGTCAATGGATAGAAAGAATCCCAAAAGCTCAAAAGGACGAGGTACTAGGCCGGCATGCTCCAAGCATGACTCTCTAGATAACCTTAATGAAGAGAGTATACTTGCAAGGGATTTCACCATAGGTATTCCTCGTTAACTTGCACCCATACATTAGTTCCAAACAGCCAAAACTCAACGATAACCATTACTAGCCTCCGACTAAATTGAAAAGACTGATGCACATAAATTTGAGCCACAACACATTGATACCATCTCGATACCTGGACAGATCAACAAAGGCTCATCAAAGATAAACCAACCCAAGGCTTGAGTCATTCCAACGACTCTAAATCCAAATATAACCTTTTTTTAACCATTTCATACCTACTATCCACTCCAGATAAGAAGGAACATCATATGCCTATGAAATCTCATCATAGATGGCTCAAAGAAATGAAACTGAATAGTTGAAAGTCCATAAGTCGAACATAAGATACGACACTGTCTGGGCACACAAATGGAGATAATCAAGGAATACAATCTATACCAATGCCATAACTGGTCAGGAAGAAAATCAAGCTGAAATCTTGATGTCCAATGATATAACTCCTCATCACTAGATATTTAACTCCAGGATGTCCCATCAACCGAGAATGAAGCCATACTAAATTTAACTCAAGTATATTACTCCCACTGAATATATCATCCGAACTTTCCAAAGTAGACTGATAACTCAGGGTCAAAATTGACAGAACCAATACCCGATACATGGGTTAACATCAGAACACATGTCATCTATAACCCAACCAAAGTCAAGAAGACCAAATAAGAAACCATGGAGTAGGTTCAGCTAGCCTATAACTGAAATCCATACGATTAAAATCTAATATGAAGGTTGAACGCAAGCTCTACAACTCCAAACAGAAATCTCAACACAGAGGCTGAATCGTTTAATCTAAACTACCCAAACCCAAGATAAAGACTGGTAGGCATTATTACTCCGAATCTATATAACTCCTAAATTGGTATTCCAAGGTGCCAAGTTAAAATTGAACCAATATGACTATATCATTGCCAACCATTTAAATCAACTTTAGTATCCAAATCTGATATATTTGAGATAAGTCATAACAAGACAAAATTGAAACATATCTGAAGAAAAACAATCACCACAGGTTTAACCATCGACCAAACACACAAGCAACTAACTCTATCAGCTAGGAGGTATGAAATGTATCCATAAAATAGAAATCATTCCAAAGGATGAACCATCGGCTAAAAATCCAAGTAACCCACTCTATAATTGTTGGAGCACATGAACTATCTGAACATACTCAAAAGCTCTCCAAGGTGGCAAATCACAATAGTAAAGGCAAAAACTCTAGCAACTCAGGGAATGAAACTTAAGCTAGGGCTAATCAATCCAACACTTTATCTTAGCAAAGAATAGACAGAGAAACATATCATCGAGGAAAAATACTCCTTCAAGACACTTTAGGCCAAACAAACTCTAAAATAGGGATTTCCTAAATCAACCCAAGAATCACATCATCGAAGAAGAAATATACCAATCTCGAAACCAAGGTCAAAGTCAAGACCGCCACCTGAAAATCAACAACTCAAGATAAAGAATTTCTAATTTGCCAACTTAAGAAGCGATCATAGGAAATGCCACCTGTCTCTAACTCTCTAACTTTATTTAAGGCAAAACCATATCACAGGAAAAGAGCATCCAATCTCCATACTAATAATAGGGGCAAACCATCAGGGAACAAACCTAAAAAACCTATGAGATAAATCAATGATATCTCAATCTCAATATTAAAACAAGTATCAGACGATGAAATAGTCACAACTTAAGAACAAACCACAAATTAGTCAATCTCACAAATGAGCCATATAGGAAGAGATTGTCAAAACAAAAGCCTATGTACCCACGAGGCAGTCTAAGAATCTCGAACACAATAACATGTAGTATAATCAAATTGCTATTTGAAAACCACATAGAACGACAGAAGGTTAACTTACCTTCGATGCCACAAGATATTCCCAAATCAATATAACAAAGCTAAGCAATAGAGATATAAATTAACCTCACTGTGCTATGGGAAAGAAATAATCAAATCAGGCTATATCTACTCATGTCACCGAATAGGATCAAAAAATGAAATTCTAACTAGATTACACTAGTCTAATATCTACCCAACGAGGATCATTTACATCAAATAATATCAATAACCTTAAGAAGTGATAACAATAGAAACAACAATGTCAACATCAATATAATGAATAGGTGGTACCAAAATGAACATCAATTTCATGTACCACTCAAGGGCCACAATAAGGCCAATGTGTCAAGATTAATAGGACTCAAACTCAAAAGCTACCCCCATTGGGAGCAAATATCAATACAACTCTACTCCATCCACTGCTAAAACAAATAAACCATAGAGTAGTAACATAATCATAAATTTAATTAAAAAGGAACATAATAACCAATATCGATTCATCAAGGCATTTAATCATCAATGTGTATGAAAACCTTAATACATATAATAAAAGGATAAATACGGTAAATAAAAGCACACTATCATGGTGCAATCCACAATCACATGCTTGACGGGCATAGGGAGAATAAATATTAATGGGTCCAACTTAGACCGACCAAACAAGTCATCAACTGGGGCACCAAGCGCACTATTTATAACTAATGATGCCACAATATCATAGGGATAATCTAAATGAGAGCCATGACTAGGAATCTCATACTGGAGAAAATCTCTAGACAAGAAACTGATCTCAATATAGTAGTAACAAACTCCCGAAGCTCTAATCCTAGAGGGCTACATTACAAAGCCCTGATGGCTGTCCAACTAACACTGAAAGTTATCTCTACTATAATGTTCATCCCTCCCACAATAGTACCCTATCTCAGAAACCTAAGGCTGGTAGGGGATACATACTAGCTTTGTCTAATCAATTATCTCATGCCTAGAGCACTCTTTGAATCATTTTCTCATCTTGGTACAACTAAAAAAGCTTTTGAACGATACATGTAAAGCATTATACGGATTGCATAACCTCTTGCCGACATTTTTGTAAGTCTCTATACATATGCTCTGTATGGTCCTCTCATAGACAACATCCTGGGGGAAGGAAGAATTAGCTACTATCAAGTGGTCTAACACCAAACAGAGGGACAATACTAGTTTTCTAACACACCCATGTACCAATGTCTGGCTAAAAAGGGTATAACATAGGAAAATGTCTGGGCCATTCGAGAAATCCAATCTCTTACTTAGAATTGGTAAAGAACCCTGATGAAAACTTATAGAACCAACTCTAGACTAGGAACTGCTCAATGATTATAATATGACTCAGATCTCTAGGGCTGAACCTCAAAGGGCTGAAGTAGCCACAAGCTCAACTTGATGTAAGTTGGTTCCAAATACTTTTGGTTGATGTTGAATGTATTCAATATCTATCTTTGGCTCTTTAGTCTGATGCTGTGCTGAAACTCTAGAAACGCATGTCAAAGTCTTATCTGTATCTTTTGACAATGTCGTATTATCCTTCGGTGATAGAATAGAGTCAAAGAATGTGTTCAAGGTTTAAAGAACTCATGACAAGGAGTCACGAAGAAAATTTCAAAAAATATCATTGTACCCTCCCATAGATAGGTTATGGACGTCTCCACATCGATCTATAGGACTTTACTAATACTTATCTCTTGTACTAAATTATCAATGAAACCTACGCTCTGATACCAATTTCTCCCAACCTAACTTCTTAGGTTATGATGGTGCCTACTATAATTCACTAGTAGGCAAGCCAAACCCATAGTCTTGAATGGCTAGTAATGGACTACCAAATATGCGAAGAAAAGAATTGTGGAATAAATGGAATAAAGAAACAATTACATAATATAATCCCAAAACCTGGTGGTATCAATACAAGATCTTCTAATATAATAAGAGTATACAAATGAAATACAAAGAAATATACTGACACAACTTATCTCTGAATACAACATAGAGACTATTCCAATACATAAAGAGAGAAATAAGTAAGGGTCTAAATGCCAGGAGATTAATCTAAATCTCCAACCATGGAATCTCAGCATGACACACACATCAATGAAAATAACTCATACTATAATCTGCAGGCTATAAAAGTGTAGTATGAGTACCAAACAAATGGTACTTTGCTGAAAACTGCCAACTAAGCTCCAAAGATAAAGAAAATATATAATATATAAATAGAATGGAAAACTACACCCAAGAGTCCCTTAATTGTATAACAATCCAACGAGATAATAAGGAATCACTATTCAATTCTTGTCCAAGAGTATAACATAATAAGACTCTAACACAACAAGACTAAGGAAGTATCAAGGATGAACTATCCTATTCCAACCATACTAAAAAATTTCAACACTATACCGGGTATCCCTCCCAATATACGAATAAAGTATGAAAGAAGATTATATATTAATATACAAGTCCAAGGTTTGACTATACAATATAAAGAAATGAAGGAAGGGATATACGGTAGTACCATAGTTACATATAGATACACATATGTACATATAAATGTAAGGTCATCTTGAGGTACAACCTAGGTCATCATAGCTTTATTTTAAAGCCTTGTTATATTCTTATTAGGATTTAGTATTAACATACTTAGGGTTTATAATCCATTTGTCTAATCACGAAGTAATCATGCACAATAATGAATTAATAAGATAGAAGAGTCCAAAAGCATACCTCAAATCTCGATACCAAATTAATGACCAATCTGTCTTAAACTAGCCATAATAATGGTCATAATAATGACAATAACAATATCAATAACTCGTGAGTAACTAGCTATTATAGATAACCAAATACCTAGCCAAGCCTATGCATACCCCCATCATTTTGGACTTAGAATGTTTAATAAACATACAACAACACAAGGCATAGTCATGACCAATGTATATGCAACTGTCCCATACAGGTTGACAAATATAGTTACATACTAATGATAGGCAATACAGATGCAAGAATAAATGCAACAGAATCCATAATACCATAATCATCATCATTATCATAACTGTCATCATCATAATATACCTCTTGCCTTGTCAGGTATACAATTATCAAAAAATCCTCCAACCTTGGGGGTATCAATATCATCATCGCAATATTCTCCATCCTTGCCGGGTATTATCACACCATCATAATATCCTCCGCCCTTTCCAGGTATCCATATTATCATCACAAAATCCTCCGGCCTTGATGGGTATCATCATGTCATCATAATATCTAAATCAATGTGACATAATAGAAAGCAAGCCCCACGAGGAATAAATTATAAAACAAGCCCCACAAGGGCTAAATTATAGAACAAGCCCCAGGAGGGATAAAGTAAATGGCAAACCCCATGAGGGCTAAAGTAAATGACAAGCCCTATGAGGGCTAAAGTAAATGATCATAAAATAGGAAGCAAGGTAGAGTATATTTCCATAATTCATCATTCATCATCAACATCACATCTTTAATAGGTATATATATAATAGGTGCACAGACTCAAGTTATGGCTTAAAGATTGTAACTATGTAAGTTTGTTGGCCATATTAAACTTTGGGACTAAATCACTATAAAAGTGTAGAAAGGGTTCAAAATATCTCATGATCAGAGTACATAGTAGTGTCAAATCATGGACCAGAATATATCTCAGTCAAGATAATAAAATGTCATTATTAACCTATTTTACACATATAATTTACTCATTATGTTAGGCAGTTAGTCAGTTACCATTGTAAAAAAATCCATTTTAAGGTAGAAGTGGGCTTTATCCCCTAGTTTGTGACAATGATAACAAGATTACAATCTATTTGTAATCATATCAATCACCAATACAATAATCATGAATGTACCAAATCTGTGCATGCCATTACTAGTATTAAAATATTAGAATCATAAACATCATGCCGTATCTATCTATGTCCCTTATCGAAGAGATGTGTCTGTAAACATATATATATATATATTCACAAGCTATAACTGTATCCTTTACAAGGATAGCTACTTCCTGGATATCCCATTCATATCATAATATGTACCTTGGCCCCAAAATATGTCACAAATAATCATAACATCATAATCATGGTCTTGGGACCACATACATATTTACTAAATTATTTTACATTTATAATTTATATCCTAACTATGAGCCATAACATATCTATAAGACATATAGCTTATTTGTGATCATGTCGCATCTAGGAGGCTTCTCCTATCTATATATCATACGTCATGACTATGAAGAATGCCATATCTATAGGCAAACTATCATATCTAAGAGGGATAGCATCTTTATAGGCCAAATACCATAACTAAGAGAAATTATTATCTCTATAGGCCTATTATCATAACTTAGAGAAAATGGCATCTCTAAAGGTCCAATACCATTTCTATAAAGAAACTATGGCCATAAGCTATTTAATCATTATTCGGGGAAAACAATATCACAATTCACCAAGCCATAAAGTAACTTTACTATAAGGCTTACTAGTATCAACTATGCCTAACATCTTAAACTAAATCCCCAAGACTAATACAAGTCTTGTCCTAAGTAGGCTAGACAATCCCACTTCTAATCCTCAATTTTTATGTTTAAACAAAGTATACCTTAAACCATGCTAAGGTATCTATTTTAACTTCTAGATGTCAAGCAAGATATAATCAAGTCTAAGATAGGAACTTTGACTAGAAACATGGGCATTTAAGTCAACCCTACCCAAATTACGATTTTAAGAACACTAGACTGGCCCAACTAAGGTTAAGCATACTAACTATAATTCCAATAGATAAACCAAATCCCAAACCTAGAATCATGACATGTTCATGCTACAAATTAGTCCAATCTAGGAAGAAGGCAATAGGATTCTAAAGGGTATTAAGCATTTCACCTTATGGATCCAAAACCTTCATCTAATCTCTAAACATCAATAATTAAGGCTAAGTTATTCTAATAATAATCAAGACTAACATTCCCATTCACAGGCAATATATCACACATCACCTTAGAAGAAGAGTGGGTAGAAGACTACCACAAAGCCAAGCCATAAAACCCTGCATCATTCACCAATGTTCATCTATACTTTATAATCTCCAAAATGCCATCGCACTATCAAAATAGTAATCTACTCATCAATACGAGTCAAACCATACACATCATGCATCATTGTGCTTTGGGTCCAAAATGACACCAAAAACCCTAAGTGGGTCCTACTAACAGAAAACATATTTTCGTGGACAGCCCAACATTCATACATGAACAAAGAATCATAACCCTCAAGAAATAGGTAAAAATAAAGCTAATTTAGGGCTAACATTAAGCCAGAAGATAAATTAGAGTTTTGGGTCCAAACTAAGAAATCCAAGCATGAATTCAAAGTATTCATACCTTTAATGGAAATATATTCATGATAATAAATGATAATCAAGCTCCCAAGACACCCACAAGGATCAATTTTTAGTTACCACACTCATTTTGGGGTTTTGGCTCTCAAGAGTAAAGGAATAATAATCCAAATTGCGACCATGGAGTCGATTTATCGGACCCCAAGCAATGAGATGCCATGATTGCCCTTCTCTCTAGGGCATGTTGCGCGATCACGCAATTTTTTGCCCTTATAGATGACAGCTAAAACTTAGATTTTTTACAAGTTTTGAACAATGCCTTATGACTCATTTCGATTCAAATCTTTGCAAATGATCTATGTAATCATACTATGTTTAACATTTCAAATGCATTGGCAAAGTCAAAATTTTTATTCGAGGTCATTTCGACCAAATGTTGGTCCCACACCAATATTTCCAAAATTTCAAGTTTCTAACCATTAGGTAAAAATGAGCTTGGGTGCATTAGGACCCAAACCAGAGGTCTACTATAATGACCCAAGACTATCCCCTAGTCGTTACATGGTACTTACGGTCCCATAGGACCACAAGCTAACCCATGAGTTTGTACCTGTTGTGAGCACTGAATATTATATATAAATGTAAAAGAATAACTGAAATACCATAATTTTTTAATAATGACACGACTACTGAATTATGAATCTAGAAAAATACTAAAATATGAATAATTTGAATAGCTAACAGTAGAGTCTGAAAAGTTTCTAAACTAAATACTGTGAGTTGATGGGAAAAGCCCCAACTAATTGTACTAATTACTGAGATAAAGATATGAAGTAATATAATTTGTCCTCGAGTGATGAGGACTCACCACTGCTACTGTACTACTGATGATCTGAAGGACTAAATACGATCCGGGAACAAAGCGTCAACATCTATGATATGATACATCATAGCACAAATAAAAGGTATGCGATCAGTACTTTGAATGTACTGGTATGCTAAATAATGTAGGCTGATATGGATGGTGTAATGAATAAGAATAATAATAAATAACTGGGTATGCATGTAAAGCATGGAGCACTAAACAAGGAGTATGGAATCTATAGATACCAAAAATACATGAAAATTTATAAAATACTGAGGATGTATGACCAAGCATATAAAATAAAATGAGTAAAATCTGTAGGCTTTGGTCAAATAACACTAAGACTGAATAACTGAGCTGGGACTATAACTGAGACTATATCTAAGATTGTGGGAGGTATCATTTTACCAACATGCCGCAATTTGAGCTAATTGGGGTCCAACCTGTAACCCTAGTTAGAAGGGTGTTAATACAGTACCACGGGTACTAAAAATGGCTATGGGGATCCACTAAACTGATATAATGTCCAAAGGACTAAGGGTATCAAGCCTGAGCTAACGGGTCACCCCTGCGAGATAGTCAAGCCTAATCTGACGGTTGACTACTCATATCTTATGCTAACTATGTAGTTCTAGAGTCTAGGAACTGCTACTAATGACTCTGCCTATCTGACAGGGAAACTGCCATCCCTACACTCACTCGGTGCTAAATCCTACTCCCTACTGAACGACACTGAGATACTAAACTGTTCTAAGTTTAATGACTAATATCTGACTATTCTGGTAATGCTCATTATATAATATGAAGACTATTCTGTAATATACTGTGACTTAGACTAAATAAACACCTATGGTTTTTGGGTATTCAATACCCCCAGGACTCAAAACAACAATTTTTAAATGACACTAAAGCTTAGGGGACAAAGCATGAAGGTTTTTATTAAATCAATCACTCTTATGGGCATTTTATCAAATACTTGTAGTTCATGGTTCAAAACAATCATAGGAATGTCCTAAGACATATGGAAATAGCATGAATCCAACATAATAGAGTTAATTTGTGGTCTTGTTCAATAAATAACAACATTAAAACATATAGGAATTAATAATAACAATAATTGAATGGTAACATATTATAGAATCATAGTTCAAGGAGATTCATTGGTAAGATAACAATTTAAAACATAATAACTTGAAAATATCACAAATTTATAACTTAAAAAGGTTTCTTGGACTTCATGGATAAGTTCTTAAGGATTGGCCTTGAATTTGAGAGCTAGGGTTTCTTGTTCTTGAGAAGGGGATTTTTGATTGTAAGAGGAATTGAAATAAGGATGACTACTTAGGGTGTTTAGGGGTTAAATTTTGTGGTTTAGGTTAATTAGGGAAATGAAAAAAGACCTAAATACCCCTGAACAAATTTAAAAACGGAAGCTGAAAACTGAAGATCCTAATTTTTGGCCTTGGCGCGACGCGCCACTATCATGCCAAGCCACTAGAGTTGGACAACTGGGAAACTGGTCTGTGCCATAACACGGAGGAATCGTAGTGATCATTTGATTTTAAAATTCACCATTGGCGCGACACACCATCATCACAATAGGATACTGGAAAAGGACAATTAGGCTTTTAGATGACGGCCCGACGTGATGGTTTTGCGGAGCTTCACTGGAAACTGATATCATTATTTATGCTGGCTCCGCGATATGCTAAGGGTTAAAATGACGGTGTTTAATGACTGAAACTTTAAATTTCCATAACTTTTTACCCGATTTTCAGATTTTGATGAATTTTATATTATTGGAAAGCTAATTGAATTTCCTATGTAATGGCAGGCACTAAACTGAAAAATAATGAGTGTTTTGAAAATTTAATATATGAATACTCGTGTATTGGAACTTAAATTATGCCAGGGAAATACTGGGTATTACAATATCTCCCCCTTGGGATGATTCATCCTCGAATGAGGCTAATTAAGCTAAGGGAAAATTAATGGACTGAGTTTTCACACTGAACATGGATATTTGATACATGGAATTCATGACTGAATTGACTCATGAATGCACGACTAGCATGAACATAATGTGCAACTAAAAATGATCATGATAGAGAGAAATCTTAAGAAGATTAGTACATTATACTGAATCTGGATTCATAGAGAAAAGATGAGGGTACTTTTTCCACATATCTGCCTCATCTCCCCAAGTAGCTCCCTTAACGGACTAATTTCGCTAAAGAAATTTGACTGGTTGAACTTCTTTGTTCCTTAGTCTACGAACTTGATGATCAAGAATTCTATTGGGACATCCTAAAAGGAAAGACTATTCTGAATCTCTACACTTTCTAAGGGAACAACTACAGCTAGATCACCAATACACTTTTTCAACAATGAGATATGGAACACTGGGTGTACTGAGGATAAATCTGACGGAAACTCAAGATCGTAAGCTACCTTTCCAAAATACCTAAGAATTCTTAAGGAACCGAAATTTCAGGGATGAGCTTCCCTTTCTTGCCGAATCTCTTCACTCCTTTCGTGTTAGAGATTTTCAAGTATTCAAAATCACCAGTCTTAGACTTGAGATCCTTTCACCTCATATCCGCATATGACTTCTGTCAGCTCTAGGTATCCCTATGCCTTTCTCTGATTTACTGAACTTTCTTGAACACATCAAATACGAAGTTAGGCCCTACTACTGCAGCCTCACCTACTTCAAACCAACCAATTAGAGATCTATATCTCCTACTATAGCGAGCCTCAGACAGCCATACGTATACTTGAATGATAGATGTTATTTTATTCAAACTCAATAAAAAAAGAGTGGTCATCCCAACTATCTTTAAAATCAACTGCACATGCTCAGCATATCTTCTAGTGTATGAATGGTCTTTTCTGCTTGACCATCTGTCTGAGGGTGGAAGGCGGTACTGAGATGGACTTGGGTACCAAGACCCTTTTGGAATGCTTTCCAAAAATGAGAGGTAAACTGGGTACATCTATCTGAGATGATAGATAATAGGACACCGTGCAACTTAAACAACTCTTTGAGATAGAGTTTGGCATAGTCCTCAGCTAAATAAGAGGTATGGACTGGTAAGAAATGAGCTGATTTGGTCATTCTGTCAATGATAACAAAAATAAAATCATGATGATGATAGGTACGAGGCAAACCTATCACAAAGTCCATGTTCACTTCCTTCCACTTCCAAGTGGGAATACTAAACTCCTGCATGGACCCAATAGGTTTCTGGTGCTCAATCTTAACTTGCTGACATGTAGAGTACTTCACCATAAATTTTGCAATATCTTTCTTTATTCTACTCCACTAATAGATCTCCCGCAAATCACAGTATATCTTATTGGCCCCTGGATGAATAGAGTAACGCGCACCATGCACTTCTGCAAGATTTCATTGCCTCAAATCAGCTACACTAGGAACACACAATCTACCCTGAACACGCAAAACACCATCTCTCCTTTGGGAGAAAACCTCCAATTTAAGGTTTCTAAATAATTTTTTTAACTTAACTAGACAAAGATCTCTATCATGCTTTTCCTTGACCTCAGAAACTAGAGATAATTCAATGCTACTCTGTACCCAAACACTACCTCAGCTGAGTCAACTAAGAGAACACCTAGTCGGGTAAGCTTATGAACTTCTTAAGCTATCTTCTTCTTACCATCCTTAACATGAGCAACGCTGCCCATAAAAAATCTATGGAGAGCATCAGCCACTACATTAGCCTTTCTAGGATGATACAGAACACTCATGTCATAATCCTTCAATAACTCTAACCACCTTCTCTGTCATATATTCAAATCTTCCTGAGAGAATACATACTGAAGGCTTCTATGACCTGTGAACACATCTATATGCATCCCATATAAGCAATATCTCTAAATCTGAAGCACTACTCTGAGGTGGTATTCATGCTCATTTTCGCTATGGGAGTAAAAAAGAATGTTATCAATGAAGACTATGACAAATTTGTCCAAGTACTGCTTAAACACTCGATTCATCAATCCATGAAGGATACTGGGGAATTTATATGACCAAAGGACATGACTAGAAATTTAAAGTGACCATACCGAGTTCAGTAATCTATTTTTGGAATGTCACATTCCCTGACCCGGAGTTGATGATAGCCTGATCTGAGGTCTATCTTTGAAAAGTACCTAGCATCCTAAATTTGGTCAAACAAGTCATCGATTCTAGGAAGTGGATATTTATTCTTGATTGACCTTGTTCATCTGACGGTAGTCAATACACATTCTAAGAGAACCATCTTTCTTACGCACGAATAGAACAGGTGTGACCTATCAGGAGATGTTGGGTCTGATGAATCCCTTATCTAAGAGATCCTTCAACTATTCTTTTAGTTCTTTAAATTCAGCTGGAGCCATTCTGTATGGCAGAATATATATAGGCTGAGTATCTGGGAGAAGGTTTATTCTGAAGTTGATTTGCTTTCGAGAGGAACTCCGGGAAGATCTTTAAGAAGTACATCTGAGAATTCATTTACTACTAGAACTGATTCAAGATTTATATTTTTTGAGTTAGAGTCTTTGACTGGAACAAAATGATAAATACATCCCTTTGATATCATCTTTTTGGCTCAAAGGTAAGAGATCAACTATCCCCTAAGAGTTGTAGTACTACCCGTCCATTCAAGGACTGGTTTATTTGGGAACTAGAAATGAACTATTTTGTCTCTACGATCAACTGAGGCATAGCATGAGTGGAGCCAATCCATGCTAAGAATGACATCAAAATTTGTTATCTCTAACTCCCTGAGTCAACTGAGGAAACTTTCTAAGATATTATGATCGGAAAGTTCCTGTATATATGTCCGGCTACAATGGAAACACCTACTAGGGTAGACACTAAAAAGGAATCTGCTAGCATTTCAAGACTAACTATAAAGTTGATGGCTATATATAGAGTTACAAAAGAAATAGAAGCTCCAGGGTCTATTAAAGAATAAAGATGTAAGTGAAAGACCAGTAACATACCAGTAACTATGTTAAGAGAATTTTCCTGATCTTGGCGGGACTGAAGAGCATATAATCTATTCGGACACTAACCACTATTAGCACTAGAAGCGACACCCTGCTAGTTGGGCGACTAGATAGAACTAACGAATGATGGGACTAGCCCTGTTGGCATACATCCCTACCCTTCTGAGCAACTACCCGACACCCTTAAATCTGATGGCCTGCCATACCCAAAACATACATCACTACCCGCTCTACACTCACCCTGATGGTGTCTACCATATTTCTGATATAGAGGATTTGTATGTCCAGTGCTAACACTGACGTGGGACTTAGAGCCTGGTGCCCTATCCTTATTATGATTTCTAAATTTAGGTACTGGAGCACTGGCTAAAGAGGGTGCTTGCGCTGGTGACCTTTGATGAAACTTAGGATGGTTACCACCTACTAGCTTTTGTTGATTAAAATTAAAACTACCCATCCTAGCTCTCTTGTTTCCTCTCTTCCTCTCCTTAGTCTTTTTCTCCTCTATTTATTGAGCATGGACCATCAGCCTAGACAAGTCCATCTGACTAATAAGCATTGTGGTCCTACATACCTTGACCATACTATCAGATACATCAAACATAAACTTACTTATCTTTGACCTGTTATCAGCTACCACATAAGGAGTATACCTAGCTAACTGAGTAAACTTAAGGGAATACTCCCACACACTCATGCTACCTTGCCTTAAATTAATAAACTCTAATACTTTGGCCTCCCTTAAATTCAATGGGAAGAATCTATCTAAGAAAGTTGTGGGAAACTTTTCCCATTCTATAGGCCTTGCATCTACACCCCCATCAACCTTTCACTACTTAAACCAAGCATGGGATATTTCCAGTAATTTACATGTAGCCAACTCGGTACTCTGACTAGATGTCACTCCCATAGAATTTGTTACATTCTGAACCATATCTATTAATTTTTGTAGGTCCTCCTCAAACTTAGATCCTGTGAAAGAAAGAAAATTCATCTGGGTAAAATCCTAAATTCTGTTAGCAGCAGTATTGGCCACGGGGTTGGTTAGAAAACTAGATGGCCGCTAATTTTGTGCTACTACTGAATTGTCTAGAGTAGTGAATGCAGCTATGAATTTTGCATAAGAGACATGCTCGTCCAGAGGATATTCTTGGACAGACTGACGGGCTGACGAACTGCTTGAGTTCCTACTCTTCTTCTATTCTTCTTGGGAGGCATGTCCTATAAACAAAAGGAAGAAATGGATTAGATAAGGAGTTTAACTTTATCTCATGCTCATTCGCACGACTTAAATACTTAAAGAAGGGAAAATTTTTCCTAAATGCCTTAAAGCTTCTCGTCCATATGTGTGGCACACTACACACCCATGCATAATACTTTGCTTGAAGTGGCTTTCAAACTCCCTAGGACACTTTAAAATCTTAGGCTCTAATACCATATTTGTAATGACTCAAGACTACCCCCTAGTCATAACATGATGCCTACAATCTTGTTGGACCACAAGCTAACCCATGAGCCAGTACTTGCTATGAGCACTGAATAATATGATCATAAATGCATAAGAATAACTAAAATACTATAAGATTTTAATAATGCAACGACTGCTAAATTATGAATTTAGCAAAATACTAAAATCTGAATAGGTAATTGTAGTGTCTAAAAAGCCGCTAAACTAAATACTGTGAATTGATAGGACAGGCCCCAACTAACTCTACTAACTACTGAGATAAGGACATAAAGTAATATAATATATCCTTGGATGATGAGGACTCATCATTTCTAGTGTACTGCTGATGATCAGAGGGACTCAGTGCTATCTGAGAATTGAGCAAACGCACATATGATATGATACATTACAGTGCAAAAAGAAAGGTATATGATCAGTTCTTTGAATGTACTAGTATGCTAAATGAGGTAGGCTAATATGCATGGTTTTATGAATAGGAATAATAATAATTAGCTGGGTATACATGTAAAGCATACAGGACTTAATAAGGAGTATGGAATCTGTAGATACTGAAAATGCATGAAAATCTACAAATACCAAGGATGCATGACTAAGCATATAAAATGAACTGATTAAAATTTGTATGCTTTGGTCAAACAACACTAAGACTGAATAACTAAGCTGGGACTGTAACTGAGACTATATCTGAGACTGTGGGAGGTATCATCTAATCGACATGCCCCAATCTGAGCTGATCGGGGTAAAAACTGTAGCCCCAGTTGGAAGGCTGTTAATACCATGCCATGAGTACTAACAATGGTTGTGTAGATCAACTAAACTGATATAATGTCCAAAGGACAATAGGTGCCAAGCTTGAACTGACGGGTGACCTTTGCGAGATAGTCAAGCCTAATCTGATGGGTGACTACTCATATCCTATGCTGGCTACATAGTTTTGGAGTATTGGGACTGCTACTAATGGATCTACCTAGCTAATGAGGAAGCCGCCATCCCTGTACTCGCTCGGTGCTAAATCCTACTCCCAACTTAAAGACAATGAGATACTAGACTATTATGAGTTTAATGACTGATATCTAACTATTCTGTAATATACTATGAATTAGACTAAATAAAAAAATATGGTTTTTTAGTATTCAATACCTGCATAACTCAAAACAACAATTCTGAAAAGACACTAGGCTAGTAGTTCCTAGTTAGCTCCACCCTACCCTTCTTGTAGATTTTATTATTAGTGTCATCACAATCAGTGTGAGAAGGGGAGAAATAGATGTTTTAGTTATGGTTAGGTCAGGCACATGTAGTGTCAGTGCCCTTCTCTAGCAGCTTCTTGGGCCAATAGGGCTCCTATTACTACTCCATCTACTCCCACACCAAAAGGTGCTATGTCTGCTTCTGCTTCTATTTCTAGCACCGACTCTAGCCGAAATAACTTGTATGCTCTTGTTATCCTCTAGGATTCTAAGGTATCTCCCGATATTATCAAAGGTATGTTGAGAATTTTCTTCCATGATTTATATTGTTTGCTTGATCCAGTGCCTACTCTTTCTTGTGTAACCCCATATGTGGCTGTACATTTTGATTATAGTCCCTAGAGTCTATCGGTTCCTTTTTATATTTCTACCCGGTAGGAGACTTTATGATTCCTAGATGGGTCTATAGGGGGTGTGTGGTATCTATTGGTGGTAGAGATACTCTTATAGACTTGATAGAGTTGGACATAGTCAATTTTGATAGCATTCTCGGGATGGATTGGTTGAACTCTAGCTATGTTTCCTTAGATTGTCGGACCGATAGGGTCATATTTAAATTCCCTAATGAGTCAGTCATTGTATGGGAAGGTGGTTCCTTAGTGCCAAAGGGAAGGTTTATTTCTTATCTTAAAGCCCAAAAGTTGATTTCAAAGGGGTGTTTGTATCATTTGGTCTGATTTAAAGATTCTAACTCAGAAGAGCCTTCTCTTGAATCTATTCTCGTGGATAATGAGTTTCCCAAGGTATTTCTCAATGATCTTTCTGATGTTCCTCCCAATAGGGAAATTGATTTTGGGATTGATCTTGTTCCAGACACTCGTCCGATTTCTATTCCTCCTTATAGAATGGATCTGACGGAGCTAAAGGATCTTAAGAAGTAATTAAAGGACCTCTTATATAAATATTTTACCCATCCTAGTGTGTCTCCTTAGGGTGTTCCCATGTTCTTTATGTGGGAGAAGGATGGTTCCCTTTGTATGTGTATTGATTATCGTCAGTTGAACCAAAGTGATTGTAAAGAATAAATATCCTCTTTCTAGGGTTGATGACTTGTTTGATCAACTTCAGGGTGCGAAGCACTTATCTAAGTTTGATCTTAGATCGAGTTTTACATGACCCGCTGTGGGGCCTTATCGTAATGGGTATCTCTAGTCCAATCGGGATCGGAGACCATCCCCGTTACCCAACCCAAACTCCAACCGCTTTCCTTGAGTTGGATAAATTTCGAGCATGTGACAAAATAATGTAACAGCCTACCTAAAAACTCTAGGAATAGATCACAACCATGAACAACCCAACAGAGTCCAACCATCCCATACTGATAATCCAACCATACCAAATAAGGGCCATAAACCAGGCCATAATCAAAGATGTTACAAAATATAATATAATTATTCTCAAAATGTTAATATGATGGAACAGTAAGAAATTATGTTTGATGATGCCAGCCTCCCAACCTATTCCAATGCCAAGGCTGACACCTATATCGATCCCGCCCATTCCAACCCATGGAAGTACCATAAAGCCTCTAACTAAAAGAGTAATAAAATTCGGCTAGGATATGCACCCAACCATAGCCAAAACGAATATCTAAAATAAAAGAAAAATGTCTAGAAATGTCTGTAACATGAAATGATGCCTTCCAAAAGGATGGAAGCTCACCACTTCAGTCCTAATGCTATCCCCGAGTCAATCACTATGTAGGAGGAGTGAAATGGTCGGTTCCTACATAGCATGGGTATACATCCGCTAGTAGATGGGGTTAGCAAGTGACCGCTAGCACGATCTTAGGGTAAGGATAAAATAATGCCATTTATAAAACCAAGTAAAACCATCTATATGCAAAAACCAAACATACTTATATATATGTAAATATATATAACCATGTCGGGAAAAGGGACCAGGTTTAGCAAGCCTTTAAAACCTTTACCTAGGATGTGTAGCATTGTTGTTCTAAACCACCACGAGTTATATGGGTTCATCTCCCCCTACTGTAAAGGCCCAGTGCATGTAGCCTCCTGACTAGGGAAGTGTTATTACTCGAGGCTACCCCTAGTTGCAACAATGGTGCTTACGGTACTGAAAGATCACAAGCTAACCCAAGAGATGGTACCTATTGTGAGTACTTAATAATATACTGATAATAAATACATTTGTAGAAAATTAGCTTATAATTCCATAAGGTTTTAGAAATTGAAAATAATACCGAATCATAGTTCTGAACGTCTACAAACATACTAAAAATAACGGTGAAAACAATTGATAAACTGACTCTCTGTCTGAGTGTCTGAAAGCCTATAAAACTGACTGACTATAGATTTGATAAGGAAAACCCCCAACTAACTCCGACTGACTAAATTACTGAACTAATAACATAACTGAATATAAGATAAACCTATCCTTAAAGGATGAGGGCTTACCACTACTGCTACTGCTGATAAGCTGATCTGCCGAAGCACGATCAGGAAACTGAGCATCTGAACCTATGATATTAAACATCATAGCGCAAGAAATGAGTATGTGGTTAGTACTTTGAATGTACTGGTATATGAGATGGGTTTAGGCTTAAATGCATGGGTTATATGCATCAAATAGTAGAGTATAAATACATGAAAACTGTAAAATTTGAGAATGCATGACCAAGAATAAAATATGTTCTGATATGGTCTGTAAACTGAAATACTGAAACACTGATAATTAAGTAGCTAATAACTATTTGCTAACCTAAAACTAAACTCTATACTAAATACTAAACTGAGAATATGGGAGATGGTTATAACCAACATGGCTCAATGTACTATTAGGGTCCAACCTGTAACCCCATTTGGAAGGGTGTCAGTACCGTGCCATGAATACCAACCTTGGCTATGTGGATCCACTAATCTAATGTCCCGAAGGATAAGGTTTTCATGCCTAACTGACGGGAGACCCCTCAAAGTCTATGGTGGCACGTATTTCTGGAACTTAGGGACTTATAATAACATCTCATGCCTACTGATGGGGGAGATACTATCCCTACATTCACTCGGTGCTAAGTTTTAATCCCAACTGAAAGACATTGATCACTGAACTGACCTAAGTTTAATTGAGCCAGACTGAACATAATAATTAACTGAATGACATTGTTCATGCTTTATCTGAAGACTTTCTATAAGTACTAGAAACTGTATAAATATCTAAATTTTGGGTATTCATATCCCTTACCACTAAATGTAAATAACAATAAAGATATATGAAGCCTTAAATACCATAGAAGGGATCATTGTTCAAAATTTGACACTTAGAGATTTCATCAAGAATATAAAGGTCATGAATTAAAGCATGAGAATAGTTTAAAAATGTAATAATAATATGGCTACAATACAAAACCATAATTCAAGGATTTATTATGAAAACATCATCATTCCAATATATAAGGTTTGATTCCACCAAAAAGAATTGTAAACATGATGTATAATCAAAATTCATAACAATTCATGGGGATAATTCATCTTAAAACATATAGAAACTCACAATTTGATATAAAATAAGATTCTTGAACTCCATGGGTGGAAAGGGTCCATGGATGAACATCACACATACCTTTAAAACTTATATCTTGTAAGGGAGCAACTTTCTTGAAAGTTCTTGGATAGTGAAGCTTAAATTCTTGTGTTTTCCAGAAGGGGTAAGGATTTAATTTGATGAACTAAGGGAAAGGTTAGGGTTTATTTTAGAGTAAAATTTGGGAAAGTGGGCAAATAATACCTTAACTGAAGGTAAATCCTATGTTATTTTGGCTTGGGGTGATAGAAAAAGACAAGACTACCCCTATGGAATTTGAATTCGCAACTAGAATGCCGATTGAACCATCACCGCGATGAGATAAAATCCCTATCTCTATACCCACCATGATACAATGCACTCCTGGTGAGGTGATGGAAACAAAATCCAAACGTGTCTCAATCCTCGTCTGAAAAATCTGAAACTTCCCTGAGACCTGCTCCTTACAGCCCTAAACATGAATTAACTCAAAAACTTATGTCTCAGGGTTGGGAAGGTCACTTTAAAAATCATCGAAGTTAAGAGGCTAAAAATAAAACTAAGTCCCCAACACTTAGCTAAATTTTTAGGTTCTAAGCCTCTTATGCATGCACTATGACCTGAAGTAAGCTAAGACTGATATGGGGTATTACAATAAGTATACCATGGGATGACTAGTACATCCCCAAAATAAAGTGTGACATTATGCACACAATCACCAAGACCAATTATAATAGAGGTATTATGGATGACTGTGGACATGGGTATATTAGTTAGTGTGATGAGCCTAATTGTAATAACCCGAAGTTTCCAAACTAATTTCATTCTAAGAATGTCAAGTATTTGCTTCTAAATTGAATGATATTTATTCCATGTGGAATTTTCAAGATATTCACGTTTAGCTACATGGGAAATTAATAAGCTTTCCATTGATATAAGATTCGCCTAAATGTGATAATTGGGTATGAAGTTATCATAATTTTAACTCCACGTCATAAAACAACACCATATTAGTCAGTGGTGCATCACCCCATAAACAAAAATGACATTCATTAATTTCCAGTAAGAGTCCTCGATTTCAATGCATTGTGAAGGGCTCCAAAACCCTAATTAACAAATTTAAGTGAAGCTCTATGATGTCCCCACATCACGCTGTCGTCAAATTTCTCGATTGTTAAATTCTACTGACATATTGTGATAGCGTCGCGTTGCACCAGGGGTCCATGTCGAGAAATTTTCATAAATTTTAAAAGACGCATCGAGGGTTAAATTGGTATTTTTCCATGATTTTAATTCAGCCTTAAACATTAAATTTAACACTACATGACCTAAGGACATCATTATTCACCCTATTTCCTCCAATTTCTTCATACTCTCTCAAAGCCAAGAAACCCTAATCTTAAAAATTCAAGGGCAAGGATCAAGAGTCTCTCCAAGGATCTTTATGGAGTTACATTTTAAGGTATGTCATGTGTTAATTTGTAGGTTTCTTTCACCCCTGAAGCTCAAGATTCTCTTTTCAAAATCCAAGATTTGTATGTTTATGAATGTTCATGATTTGATTGAATTGAAAATTGATGTTTATGTTGTTGGTTGGTTTCGTTCTATGTTATAGACTATTAATTGCAAGAGTTAATTCTAATATATGATGATTTATATGATATTCATGATAAACCCCTCAATTTACAAGTTGATTTATTTATCCATGATTATTAGATATGTTGATGATTGTATAACCAAATCATGCTCCCCATATATTTGATTAAACGCCTATATGAAGGAAGTATGCCATACTAGTATGATAATATGAAATCCCCATTCATGTACAAGTTATGCATGTCACGTGCTTGATGAAATATCTTAGTCAATGGATTATGGATATATGTGTAGCCATTGTTGTGCTTTAGCATTCATGCCATAAATTACTCTTATGCTATCGATTCTTGGGAGTACTTGTACCCAATTATTTAGTTGTGTGACTATAGCCAGTGTCATATTTTCATGATACTTTCAGTCAAGCCATGATCCCTAAAACTCAGTTAATCATGTGACTCAATAAAACTCAGTGAATTCAATATCAACCTAGTAATCTCATAAATTCCAATAAATCTCAGTAATCCAGTAATCTTAGAAATCTCTAACAGTTATTAGATCTTAATAGCATTTCTTGAATCCACAGAATTTAATAAACTCAGTCTAGTCCAGTTTAGTTAATCATGTTCAGTGTCTATCCAGATGGGAGTAGAAATTGATACGGAGTGAACCCAAGGATGGGAACTCACTTGTTATATGAGGCTGTGATTCTTAGAAGCAATTCTTGCATTCCTGAACTATGTAGCCAGGGTAGGTTAAGACATCATAGCCTTTTATATAAGGATAGATGATGTGGCTAAACCTGTTTTGTGTAGGTTCTCACTATTTTAACTAGAGTTACCTGTTATATAAGGGTTACTCATAGATTGTCCTTACCAGTTGCACGGTATTGACACCCTTCTAATTAGGGTTATAGATTGGACCCAAACTCAGCTATATTGCTATATTTAGGGCATGTCAGTTAGATGACTACTTTCCATAATTTCAATTATAGAATCAGGACTGCCAGATACAATCATTCAGTCTCAGTAATAGAACTTAGATAGTTCTATAAAATTCAAGACTATCAAATATAGTGAACTCAAAACAGTACGAAACTCAGCTAGTTGCATCAGAATCTAGACTGTCAGATATAGTCTCTTAGTATCAGTTATTTAAGTTATACAGTTATCAGTATCTCATGTTATCAATACTCAGGCTCAGCAATCATGTTGTCACAAACTCAGTTACAATTATTATGTATTCATGTATGCATTCTTACGTTCATGTCATCCAATAAGTTAGTATAGTTTATGCATGTTAACCTTTTCCATTCAGCCTAGCTCACAGTCATACCACTACAGTCAATTCTACTGACGCATTTGTCTATAGTGTTTTATACCATAGGTTAAGAAGCACGAGCTCTAGAGCATCAGTATCAGCTAGATTTAGCCGTTAGTCCTTATTATTCGAGGGCAATATTATTAGTTATTTCATTAATTAATTTTAGCTTTTAGTAGATGGAGTTAGTTGGGGACATGTCCAATCAACTCCTTATTCAGAAAGTTAGAGGCTTTTTCGAATATCATGTTTAGATAATTATTTCAGTTGTTTTGGTTATTTCATACCCCACTCAGATGTTATATTTTATCAGATATTATGTCTCAGTTTTGAACCTTATGCCCATACAAACTTTATTTCTGCATTTATACAGTATATTATGCAGTGTTCAGGTACAAATATTAGTCATGGGTTAGCTTATGGTCCTTCGGGGTCATGAGCACCGTGTAGCATTTTGGCTACCAGATTTAGTATGTTACACTAATGATGTATTTAGACATGTTTAAGTTATGAATTGTAGTATGTTTTCCTCTATCTTATTATATGGTCGGGATTCACCCAACCCTTGTTATTGATATGATAATTTGGTTGGGTTATTGGGGCGACCTCCTATTCATGTGGGATTGAGGTGCCCATATGATATGGCTAGATTTTGGGTCAGGTCAAGTTGGTATAAGAGCCTAGTTTCATGGTTAGTTGGGTATCCATAATGCGTTATCAAGTAGAGTCTTTTTATTGGGTGTGAAGCCACACTTATAAGAGAGAGACTATGAGAAATTTTAGGTAATATTTCCTATTCTCGTATTTCAATCTTAAGCTATACAGTCAAAGGTCTTGGATTCCTCTGATATCTCTTCTCTATCTTTTAGATCATGCCTCCAAGGAGATCTATGACACAGAAAAACCCTTCTGAGGGCCCTATGGACAAAATTTATCCAACTTCTTGAGTTTAGACCTAGGATAGGGCTGCGATATCTTACAATCTTCATGGGGTTCCACCTGTCCCTACCAACCTTGACTATTAGAGTGACCCTCCTATTCTTTTACCTCAATGAGATACTATTAATGTAGAGTTTCGTTACTCTAACAGCCTCTTGAATCAATTGGTAGCCTCTTAATTAGAGCTAGGTGCTCTGGTTACTATTTATTCTGAGACCATAATAATTGGCCAGTTCATGAGGTTGAGCCCTTCTATGTTATCTGGTATGAAGGTTGAGAAAGATCCTCAAGGCTTTATTGATAAAATGGAGATCTTCTAAATCATGCATACTTCAGAGATTGAAGCGTTGAGTTTGATTTGTAAGAATTTAAAGATGTAGAGTACTAATGGTATGAAGGGTGGTAGTTGTCTAAAGGTGTTGATGCTAGTCCTGCCATATGGGAGGATTTCTCTGAGGCTTTATTAATTCGCTTCTTTCCTCAAGAGTTAAGGGAAGCAAAAGTGGAAAAGTTTCTTTAACTTGAAGCAAGGAAGGATGTTCGTTCAAGAGTATGCCTTGAAATTCCATTAATTGTCAAGGTATGCTACTGAGATGGTTTCTAAGCTGAGGGATAGGATGCATAAGTTTGTATTGATACTATCCCAAGAGTTAGTCCTTGAGAGAAAGGTAACTTAGTTAATTGAAAACATGGAAATTTTTAGGTTTATGGTTTATAAGAAACAAATGGAAAAATAGAAAAAGAAGCAAGTTGAGTTGAGTGAAAGGTAAGGGAATAAGTTTTGTCTTCCGATCCTGGTAGTAAAGATAGGGGTAAGTGGCCACAAAACAAGTAGGGGAGTTTATGTTCTTTCTCCTCGTCTAGTGCTCTCTCTCCTTTCCCAAAGTTGTTGGTTGATCGTTGGCCTCAGTTGAGTTGTGGGTTCCAAGCACTTGATGCCTGATTCTAGGCTAGTGGTGCCCAGTCAGCTCCACCCCACCATTCTTACAGATTTTATTATTAGAGTCATCACGGTCTGTGTGAGAAGGGGAGAAATAGATGTTTTAGTTGTGGTCAGGTCTGGCACATGCAGTGTGAGTGCCCCTCTCTAGCAGGTTCTAGGGACAATAGGGATCCTATTGCTACTCCATCTACTCCCACACCAAAAGGTGCTATATCTACTTCTGCTTCTATTTCTAGCACCGGCGCTAACCGAAATTGCTTGTATGCTCTTGCTACTCGCTATGATTCTAAGGCATCTCCCGATATTATCAAGGGTATGATGAGACTTTTCTTCCATGATTTATAATATTTACTTGATCCAGTGTCTACTCTTTCTTGTGTGACCATGTATATGGCTGTGCATTTTGATTATGGTCCCAAGAGTCTATCTATTCCTTTTTCTATTTCTACCCGGAAGGAGACTTTATGATTGCTAGATGAGTCTATAGAGGTTGTGTGGTATCTATTGGTGGTAGAGATACTCTTGTAGAGTTGATAGAGTTAGACATGGTCGATTTTGATGTCATTCTGGGGATGGATTGGTCAAACTCTAGTAATGCTTCCTTAGATTGTTGGACCTATAGGGTCATATTAATATTCCCAAAGGAAAGGTTCATTTCTTATCTTAAAGCCCAAAAGTTGATTTCAAAGGGGTGTTTGTATCATTTGGTCTGAGTCAAATATTCTAACTTGAAAGAGTCTTCTATAGAATCTATTCTCGTGGATAATGAGTTTCCCGAGGTATTTTTCAATTATCTTTCTAATGTTCCTCCCTATAGGGAAATTGATTTTGGGATTGATCGTGTTCCAGACACTCGTCTGATTTCCATCCCTCCTTATAGAATGGATCCGATGAAGCTAAAGGATCTTAAGTAGTAACTAAAGGACCTCTTAGATAAAGGTTTTATCTATTCTGGTGTATCTCCTTGGGTTGCTCCCATGTTGTTTGTGTGCGAGAAGGATGGTTCCTTTTGTATGTGTATTGATTATCGTTAGTTGAACAAAGTGATTATAAAGAATAAATATCCTCTTCCTAGGATAGATGATTTGTTTGATAAACTTCAGGGTGCAAAGCACTTCTCTAATTTTGACTTAGATCGAGTTTGACACAACCTACTGTGGGGCCTTATCGTAATGGGCATCTCAAGTTCAACTAAGATCGGAGACCATCCTTGTTACCCAACCCAACCTCCAACCGCCTGCCTTGAGTTGGCTGAATTTTGAGCATACTACAAATTAATGTAACAACCCACCTAAAACCTCTTGGAATAGATCACAACCATGACCAACCCAACTGAGTCCAACCATGCCATATTGATAATCCAACCATACCAAAAAAGGGGCCATAAACCAAGTCATAACCAAAGACTTTCCAAAATATAATATAATTATTATCAAAATGTTAATGTGCTGGTACAGTGAGAAATTATGTTTGATGATGCCAGCCTCCCAGCCTATTCCAATGACAAGGCTGACACCTATACCGATCCCGCCCATTCCAAACCATAGAAGTACCATAAAGCCTCTAACCAATAGTGTAATAAAATCTGGCTAGGATATGCACCCAACCATAGCCAAAACGAATATCTAAAATAAAACAAAAATGTCTAAAAATGGCTGTAACATGAAATGATGCCTTCCAAAAGGATGGAAGACAACAATTTCAGTCCTAATTCTATCCCCGAGTCAATCACTATGTAGGAGGAGTGAAATAGCCGGTTCCTACATAGCATGGGTATACATCCGTTAGTAGACGGGGTTAGCAAGTAATTGCTAGCATGATCTCAGGGTAAGGATAAAATAATGAAATTTATAAAACCAAGTAAAACCATCCATTTGCACACAACCAAACATATTTATATATATATATATATATGTATATATATATCACCATGTCGAGAAAAGGGACTTGGTTAAGCAAGCCTTTAAAACCTTTACCTAGGTTGTGTATCTTTGCTGTTCTAAGCCACCATGAGTTATATGGGTTCAGATCCCCCTACTATAAAGGCCCATTGTATGTATCCGTACGACCAAGGAAGTGTTATTACTCGAGGCTATCCCTAGCTACGATAATGGTGCTTACAGTCCTGAAAGATCACAAGCTAACCCATGAGTTGGTACCTACTATTAGTACTGAATAATATACTGATAATAAAGACATATGCAGAAAATCAACTGATAATGCCATAAGGTTTTAGAAATTCAAAACAATACTTAATCATAGTTCTGACGTCTATAAACATACTAAAATACTGATAAAAACAAATGATAAACTAACTCTCTGTTTGTATGTTTGAAAGCCTATAAAACTGACTGACTATGGAGTTGATGGGGCAAACCCCCAAATAAGTCCGACTAACTAAATAACCAAACTGTTGACATAACTGAATACAAGATAAACCCATCCTCAAAGGATCAGGACTCACCACTACTTCTACTGCTGATAAGCTGATCTTCCTAAGCACTATCACAAAACTATGCGTTCGAACCTATGATATTAAACATCATAGCACAAGAAACGAGTATGTGTCCAGTACTTTGAATGTACTGGTATGTGAGATGGCTTTAGGCTGTAATGCATGGGTTATATACATCAGATAGCTGAGTGTAAATGCATGAAAACTGTAAAATTTGAGAATGCATGACCAAGCATAAAACATATTCTGATATGGTCTATAAACTGAAATACTGAAACACTGATAATTGAGTAACTGATAACTATTTGCTAAACTAAAACTAAACTCTGTACTAAATACTAAACTGAGACCATGCGAGCTAGCTATTACCTACATGGCCCAACATACTATTTGGGTCCAATCTGTAACCCCATTTGGAAGGGTGTAAGTATCGTGCCATGGGTACCAACTTTGGCTATGTGGATCCACTAATCTAATGTCCCGAAGGATGAGGTTTTCATGCTTAACTGATAGAAGACCCCTCAAAGTCTACGGTGGTGCCGTAGGTCTGGAACCTAGGGACTTCTACTAATGTCTTATGCCTACTGATGGGGAGATATTATCCCTTACGTTCACTTGGTGCTAAGTTTTACTCCCAACTGAAAGACACTGGTTACTGAACTGACCTAACTTTAATTGAGCCACGACTGAACATAATAACTGATTGAATGACGTTGTTCATTATTTATCTGAAGTCTTTCTGTAATTACTAAAAACTATGTAAATAGCTAAATTTCACGTATTCATATTCCCTAGCCCTGAATGTAAATAACCATAAGGATATATGAAGCCTTAAATACCATAAAAGGGATCATTGCTCAAAATTTGACTCTTAGACATTTCATAAAACACATAAGGGTCATGAATTAATGTATCAGAATAGTTTTAAAATGTAATAATCATATGGCTACAATACAAAAACCATAATTCAGGGATTTAACATAAACTATCATCATTCCAACATGTAAGGTTTAATTCCACCGAAAAGAATTACAAACATAATGTATAATAAAAATTCATAACAATTCATGGGGATAATTCATCATAAAACATATAGAAACTCACAATTTGATATAAAAAAGGATTTTTGAACTCCATGGGTGGAAAGGGCCCATGGATGAGCATCACACATACCTTTAATACTTAAATCATGTAAGGGAGCAACTTTCTTGAAAGTTCTTGGATGGTGAAGCTTGAATTATTGAGTTTAATTGAAGGGGTGAGGATTTAATTTGATGAATAAGGGAATGCTTAGGGTTTATTTGAAAGTAAAATTAGGGAAAGTGGCCAAATAATGCCTTAACTGAAGGTAAATCCCATGTTACTATGGCTTGGGACAAGAGAAAAAACAAGACTACCCCTCTGGAATTTGATATCCAAACTTGAATGCCGATTGAACCATCTCCGTGATGCGATGAACTCCCCATCACTATTCCCACCGCAAAGCAATGGACTCCTGGTGAGGTGTTGGAAACAAAATCTAAACGTGCCTCAATCCTCGTTTGAAAAATCTGAAACTTCCTTGAGACATTCTTCTTACACCCTTGAACATGAATTAACTCAAAAATTTATGTCTCTAGGTTAGGAATGTCACTTTAAAAATCATCGAAGTTAAGAGGCCAAAAATAAAACTAACTCCCCAACACTTAGCTAAATTTTCAGGTTCTAAGCCTCTTATGCATGCACTATGAGCTGAACTGAGCTAAGGCTGATATGGGTTATTACAATAAGTATACCATGGTATGACTAGTACATCCCCAAAATAAAGTGTGACATAATGCACAAGGTTACCAAGACCAACTTCATATCGACAAATATGAGTTTCTAATTTTGGTCCCCTCGGACCTCCATCTTCCATGACTTTTCTACACATCCCGCCATTATTGCCCAATTAAATATAGTTTCCAAATAACCAAACCATTATCCATATATTAACCAAGAGAATTGATATTGGTATCGTCATACCAACCCTTACTTGCAAGTATTATCTAGAGCCAACCATTTATAGGTTTAAAGGGACTTTTAAGTGCCCTTTTATTTTACATATTGAACCACTTAGGAGATTTCCATGCTTCTCACAATCATAACTATTTAGCCTTTATCCTTTACAAACCATTTAAACCATGTATAATTTCTTTATTAAGTTTAAAACATGCAAAAGTTTCATTAAAAGAAGTCAAGGCAATGGACATATCTTTATAAGCATTTTGTCAAATACATTAGGGGTATAATATGACTAAAACCAATTCTAATTACCAATAAACTATTACCATTCAATCCAGTTATCCAAAACCACCATTAAAGCATATAAAATCATAATTAAAACCATGGGAAACCATAACCAACCATTTAACATCAAAACCCCCAAATTATATTTGAAAGCCAAAATAATGTAATAGTAAAACCATGAAAAAATTCATATAAACCATTCTTCTACATAAAATTAAGAATGAGGGAAGATAACATGACTTAAACTAAGATGACGTCAAGAATAAATCACCAAGATAAGCCCCAAATAGATCACCTAGTTGAAACCATGGCTCCCCTTACCCATAAGCTCTTAAGAGAATTATAAAGTGTTTAGGAGGAGTTTATAATTGTTAATGAATAAAATAATAGGGATAATAACCTCCCAAGTAGGTTAGAAGTTATGGGACCCTATTTGGATAAGTGGGTAAATGTATAGAATACCCCCTCTTAAGTTTTACCAAAATTTCATCCCAAAGATACAACTGATCCACATGAGTCGTACCCTTCAATATGATCGGTATCCACCACTCAAAACCTAAACCTCTACCCTTACACTAAACACTGTCCAGTATACAACTCATTCAACTATGTTTTAATCATAGAATACGATCTGTATCCATAACCCATAGCCTCGGCAGAATAAATTACCTGGAGAATTGAACACTGCGTCCCATATGAGTCTCTAGTATGATTCATACCCTAGCTTATGGCTCAGGGTGAGCTACTCATACTTAGATCCAACCTAAGTAACCAATTCTAAGATTAAGTTAAGGAACCAAATGATCCATAACCACCAATACGATTGTACCCCTAAGTCGTACCCATTCCTGTAACAAAAATACATCCCACCAACCAACACTGGTTAGTATACGATAGGACCATACTATCCATACCCCAACATACAACTCATACGTATGTGTCATATTGGGTCTAAACATCAAATTTTAGTAAATTTTCTAAGGTCCAAAAATTAAGGTATTTTAGGGTTATCATCAATATAGATATCCCTAAGACTACCTTTAGAACCTGATATAGTCACTATGATTTTATTATAATGTCTTTTGGGTTAACCAATGCCCCGATGGTATTCATGAATTTGATGAATAGGGTCTTTCATCCATTCTTGGATATGTTTGTTATTATCTTCATTAATGACATCTTAGTTTATTCTAAGAGTGAGGTGGATCATAGCTATCACCTCCATGCGTGTTGTAAACTTTATAGGATTATCATTTATAAGACAAGTTCTAAAGTATGAGTTTTGGTTAAAAGTCATAGATTTTCTTGGTCATATTATGTCTAGTGAAGGGATTATGGTAGATCCCAAAAGGTTGTGGTAGTAAAAATGTGTCCTAGACCTATGACTCCAATCAACATTTAGAGCTTCTTAAGTCTACCCAGTTACTATTGAAGATTTATAGAGAATTTCTCGATTGTAGCCATCCTATTGACCAAGTTGACCCAAAAAAGGTCAAGTTCTTATCGTTGGATGCGCATGAGGATAGTTTTGAGAAGTTGAAAGACAAATTAACTTTGGCTTTTGTTTTGATCTTGCTTGAAGGTAATGATGGTTTTGTTGTATATTGTAATGCATCTTGGGTTGGTATTCATTGTGTGTTGATGCAATATGGTAGGGTGGTGGCCTATGCTTCTAGGAAATTGGAAGTTCCTGAGAAGAACTACCCTACTCACGACTTAGATTTGTTAGCCATAGTTTTTGCATAAAAGATTTGGTGACATTATCTATATGGAGTTTATGTTGACATCTTTTCTGATCATAAGAGTCTTCAGTGTGTGTTTTCTTAAATAGAGATAAACCTCTGGAAAAGGAGGTGGTTTGATTTATTGAAAGACTATTATATGAGTCTTTATTTCCATCTCGATAAGGCTAATGTAGTCGTCGATGCTCTTAGTAGATTGTCCATGGGATATTTGGACTATGTGGATGAGTATATGTGGGAATTAGTGAAGGACATTAAATGTTTAGCTAATCTTTGCGTTTGACTTGCGGACTTCGAGGATTGTGGTGTATTTGTGTATCTGGTATCTCAGTCGTCTCTTGTTATTGAGATAAAGGAAAAGCAAGTATTGGACCTCGACTTGATAAAGATTAACAGTAATGAAGGTCAACAAAAAATTGCAAACTTTATGATTGCTGTTGATGGTATCTTTAGATACCAAGGTAGATTATGTGTTCCCAACGTTAATGGATTGAGAGAAAGGGTTAGGCCAAGGCTCATAAATTCCGTTATGCTATTTTCCCTATTTCTACAAAGAAGTATTATGATCTTAGAGAGTTCTATTGTTGGGGTAATATGAAAATTGATGTGTCTAGTTATGTGGCCAAGTGTATGGTGTGCCAACAAGTAAAATTTGAGAACATGAGGCCTGACGGATTGTATCAAGAAATTGTGTTACCTAAATAGAAGTGGGAGGCAATTAATATGTATTTTGTTGTCGATCTTCCTTGATCTCGGAATTACTGCAATTCTATTTGGGTCATTGTTGATAGAATTATTAAGTCCACTCTTTTTTCCCAATGAGGACTAATTACTCGGCGGAAGATTATGCTAAGTTGTAACTTGTGGAGATCATAAGGTTGCACGGTGCTCCAATTTCGATCATCTCGGATTGTGGTCCTTCATTTTCATCTCACTTTCGGAAGTCATTCCAAAAAGGTTTGGGTACTAAAGTGTGCTTTAGTACTGATTTCCACCCACACATAGATGGGCAAGTGGAGAGGACTATCCAAATATTATAAGGTATATTTCCATCTTGTATGATTGATTATGGTGGTGATTGGAATGACCACTTGCCTTTGATTGAGTTTTCCTAGAGGCATTCTATGGTAGGAGTTGTTGATCTTCTATTGGATAGTACAAAGTTAGAGAGGGTAAGTTGTTTGGCCTCGATTTAGTTCACCAAGCCTTAGAGAAGGTGAAGGTAATTTGTGATAGATTGAAATCACTCAAAGTCTCCAAAAGTCCAATGCAGATGTGAGGCATAGGTACTTAGAGTTTAGTATTGGTGATTAAGTATTCTTTAAAGTATCTCCGATGCAGAGAGTGATGTGGTTTGTTAAGAAGTGGTAGCTTAATCACTGGTATGTTAGGCCCTACTTGAATTTGAGAAGGGTTATAGTGTTTCCTATGAGTTAGATTTGCCTTATAGCATGAACGCCATTCACTTGGTTTTCCATGTCTCTATGTTGTGGAAATGTTTGGATGATCCTTCGTTGGTTGTTCCCTTGAGGGATGTTGATATCTCAAACTCTTTGTCCTATGTCGAGATTCCTGTGAGGATCTTAGATCAAAAAGTTTGCTGGTTGAGAATGAATGAAGTGGATTTAGGGAAGGTTCTATGAAGGAACCAATAGTCTGAGGAAGCTACTTGGGAGGCAGAAGAGGGCATAATGTCCAAGTATCTACATTTCTTTCCCATTTTGAAAACTTGTGATGGAGGTATCTATTAATCTCCTTACCTTGATTTATGTCTTTGATAGATAATGGGTTAAAATTGACCAATGTTTTGAATCAAGTTATGCCTTATTTAGATAATGTGTTAAAGTACCCAAGCATTGAATTGATTTAGGTCTTGTTAGACCATGGGTTCAAGTCCCTAATGCCTTGAAATTATGTGTGTCTTTGTTGTAATGGATTTAAGTCCCAAATATATTGAAGTTGAATCATGTATTTGATAGATGATGGGTTTGAGTTCCTAGTCTTTGAATTGATTAAGTACCTATGATGATTTGATGGTTTAAAGTCCCTAAATTGTGAAATGAGCAAGTCTTTGATAAATAATGTGTTTGAGTCCCAAAGCCAATGAAATGAATAGTCGAGCGAGTATGATCATGATGTGTATTGTATCATTGTTGTATGCTTTGTTATAACTTGTTTAAAGGTAAGTTTAATGTGTGATAATGTTTTAAATTGTTTTTATACTTTCCTTACCCATCATTCATAGATGAATGATCCAAGTGGAGGAGAATTGAAACACCTAGACTTTGAACCATATAAAAATTCCCTCATTTGGTGTCTTTGAGCCAAGTACGACTAGGGGAATGTATTTTACCCCTTAGATATGAGTCATATCCTGTTATCCATCGCCTCTCGTGCCCTAGGAAATATGGTAAGGGTCACTCACTGTCCTAGGTATAAGTTAGCCTCCAACTAATCATATAGAGTGAAGTTTTAGCTTGGAGTGGACTGTTTTTGGTATGGCTGATGGATACGATTAGGGAATGAGTCATACCCTATGGATATGACTCAAAGATATGTAGTTGTACCCTAACCAGTATAGGTGACATAGGTCGAGCCTAGGGTATGATTTAGGGTACCACTCGTACCCTAGGGTACTATTCCTTAAGTGAGTCGTACCTTTACACAGGCTTATTTTCTAGCTTTAAGTTGAAGACCTTGTGGTCATTTACTACACCCAAAACCCTAAGTTCCATCACTAAATAAGTGTTTTTATCCTTCTAAACATTTATTTTGATGGATCAAACACCCTAAATACTCTCTTAAGCTCATCGTTGAAGAATTGGAGGCTAAAGTTTCAAGGGTCATCTTTAAGAGGCAAAGTGAAGTCCAGACTCTTAGTGAATAAAGTTGTCTAACGCATGTAACTCTCCCCGTTGATAAATAACTCATGTATTTTACACTTGTATTAGTAAGTGTACATGGAGATTTTGAAATCAAATGATAAGTGTTTTGATGCCTTGTGATGAATTATGTTTATCCTTGTTTAGACATTTATTGATGCTTGATATTGGTGATGTTTAGCACATGTAGGTGCTTTTTTTTTGTCGATAGACATGTGGATCTTTAGTTACCCTAATGATAATACTTTCTACTTTAAAATTAGCCTTGATAAAGTCATACACACAAGGTGTTTGTAAAAATAACTAAGTGAATTATCTAGTAACATGCTGATGATATTTTGAACTAGGGCAATGATCCAATAAGTATGAATAGTTGATAAATGATATTGTAATGGTATAATGAACCATGTATTGTAAAGTTAATGATCTTGTTGATTGATGGATAATAAGGGGTCAAAGTCCATAGATATGAAAATGAACTTGAATTGTGTGTTGAACTAAAGTGTGGTGAGAATGTGGTATAAGATTTCTAGTGCAATGTGAATACTTTGTGAGGGTATTTTTGAAGTGTGAAATGAATTGAATTGTGGCATTGATCTATTGAAATGGTTGAGCAACAAAGGCTCCCATGAGGACAATGTGGTCATGTATATTGTTGAATTATCTAAATGGGTTAAAGTCATTAAGGGCAAATTGAATGGATGATGATGTATGGACAAAGGTTTGGAGTCTCAATGTTGACTAAGGATAGTCGTAATGGGTTGAGGTTGAAGTAACTTTCCTACTAAAATGGCTTGAGGTTAAAGTCCCTTGCCTAATAAAATCACTTATGGTTAAAGTCCCTTGCACAATGAGATTTCTTGAGGATAAGGTTCCTCGCTAAATGAAATAGCTTGGGTAAAAATCCTCTATCTAATACGATCTGAGGTTAGAGTGCCCTACCTAATGTGTGAGCATGTGGTTAGAGTCTCTTGCCCTAATAAATATATGTGTGTGGTTAGAGTCCTTACTTGTATGGATATGAATGTGGCTAAATCCCCTTTATTAATGAGAGAGTACATGGTTTGAGTCCTTCGTCTAAGTAATATATGAATGTGGTTAAAGTACCATACATAATAATAATTTTTTGAATCTAAGTGTGGTAGTTCGGAGTCCTCTACTTTATGCCTCATGATTGAGTGCTTTAAGAATGTTGTTAAGACTTTTTTACTTTTTTGGCATGTGATATACCTATATGTATGGATAAGGTCATTAAAATGGTTGAATATGATATATTGACTTATTATAGATTGATGATGTTATTTTATCCTTATCGTTGAGTTACATGTTGGCGCTCCAACCGCTAGCCATCTTTGGACTCTATGTCCCCACATTACATAGGGGATGGAACATTATCTTCTCTTTCTACTCAATGATTAGTTGATCAAAGCAGTTTGTGTATTGACTTTGGAGTAGTGAGCTTCCTTACTTTGGAAGACATTCATTATTGATCTCTTATCTTTAGACTTAGTCTTATTTTGACTTAGTTTGACTATTATTGGGGGATTTTCCCGGCATTTACATTTCTAAACATCGGTTTGTATCGAGGTATTGTGGATAATTGTGGACTTGGGTATATTGGTTAGTGTGATGAACCTAATGAAGTGTTTAGACGTGTTTACGTTATGACTTGTAGTATGTTTTCCACTATCTTGTCATATGGTTGGGATTCACCTAACCCTTGTGATTGATGTGATGATTAGCTTGTGTTATTAGGGAGACCGTCGATTTATGTGGTCTTGAGGTTCCCATACGACACGACCTAGTTTTGGGTCATGTCACTCGTCTTGCCGCAATGTTAAATCAAGCACTGTGTGGGAGGCAACCCATGGATTTGTTGTTGATGTCTGAGTAAATAACATAGCCAAGCCATGCTGCGACATTAAATCAGGTGCTGGTTGGGAGGCAACCCAAGGTATATGGTGATTTTTTTTATGACAGACACGGATGCCTAGTGCATCCCAGGTATGTCCTTTTTCCATTTCTTTACATTATTCACATGAACTATGGATAATGCACTGTCTTTTAGTTGGGGAAGGGGTATACCATAGCCACCATGGGTTTTGATTGTAGTGCTTCTTTTTATGTCGGCCGTCTTATAGTTGTAGAATCGGCATGTCTAGGTCAAAATTTGTGTTATATTGTGTTTTATTTTGTATTGTGTTTTGTTTTTGTGTAATTAGGATATGTTTGAGTATCTAGGAAAGATCATATGCTTTTTATTGATTTTTGAGAAAAATAATGCCCCTCAATTTTTTTTAGAATGGTGTGAATGTATATATATGACCATTGTGGATCTTTTTATGACATTAGTATTAGCGACATGATAATCATAGCTAACTTGTGCATGAATTGAATAGGTAGTACCTTTTGATATGACTCTCTGCCATATGTGTGAGATGCTACTTAGTTCCCTTTATGTGTTAAATCCATAGCTTTCCAGGTTAGTCTTGCCTAGTTTGTAGAATAGTCGGTTATGAAAGAATCATATGCCATTTTTTATTTTAGTTCACTTTTAGCATAAATGACCTTCCATGTATGAATAAGTATTTCTTGATCACAATTTTTTAGCCTTATAACCGATTTTTCTTGTTACACCTTTCACCATCGCATTTGTGTTTTAATGAATCTATTATGGCCCTAGTCCTTCTTGGACATTTGAACCTCAACTCAGGTAATTTGACTTAGTTAAAGGTGGCTATCACAGGGGTATGTAATGTAAAATATGTATAAAGAAGGTAAATTAAGAAAAATGATAGTAAGACTGGGTGTGGCAGGTAAAAAACAAAACAAAAAAAAAGAAAAAATGTGAAAAAGAAAATACAAAAACAAAAAGAATGAATAAAAGAAACCATGCCCAACCCGAATGAGCGAGAAAAGAATAAAAATGGAGAAATAAGGGTGGAATAAAAGAGAATTGATTGAGTGGACCCAAAAGTTAGTGTAGTTCCAAGGAGACTTAGTCACTAAATAAATTCATATGTACCATACCAGTCCCTTATCCTACATCACAAGCCAAATAAAGTCTTATAGTGATCCTAACTTGACTGTCTAAAATCTAAGGTAAAGAAAATAAGGGCTAGCTTATGGCATTTAATGTGCATTGGTAGAACTTCTACTTTGAGCATGAGTTTCTCTTGACCGTGTTTGCATTGACATGCATTATTTCTTATGAGTGAGTGAGACTTCTTTGTTGTGAAGGCACATAGGTTGTATTGCTAGCTACTTAATTGTCTGGCTAGTATAACTTGTATATGTACATGATTGTCTTTTGCTAATATAATGCCATACCTTGATTCCTTTGTGTCATATTATTGTGATTTATGTATACCCACAATTGGTTTTGAATTATTTAAGTAGGAGGGGGTGATGTTTTCGAGCTTAAAGTGTTGATTGAGTTCCTTATATATATTAAAGTTCTCCAAGTTAAGCATCAATGTTTTGTTTTGTTGTATTGTTTGAGGACATGAATATGTTATAAGTTGAGGCTGTTGATGTGCTATCGATTCATAGCACTTTCCACTCTTAAAGGATGAAAATACGCAATTTACTTAGGTTGTTTTGTTAGATATGATGTGTTTTTGTTATGTTTTAGTAGGAAATCTTGTATTGGGACTATTCTAGAAGAGAGGAGTGAAAGTTGAAGATTTTGTCCAGAGAAGTCAGAACCTACTTGTATTCTGTGCTACCTACGGTCTGTTGGTACCAAATAGGTGTCAAAATTTGGAGATCTAGAGACTTAAAAGTGTAAAAAAAAATATTCTACCACATATGGAGGGGCACCTACAGTCTGTAGGTTCCACCTATGGTCCATAGGTGAGAGAGTAGGTTATAGAGAGGCAAAGTCCAGAGAATTCAGGAACTACAGGAGAAATAGAGGAAACCTATGTCAACCACCTGCGAACCATAGGTGCCACCTACGACCCGTAGGTGGCCCTGTAAGTGGCCCCTAACCTTGATTTTCCTTCTTGGTTCAGGTGTTGGTTCCTAGGGTTTCCTTGTAACCTACATATACTATTTTGATGATTTTTAGTTAGTTTACGCACTCTTAAAACTTACAAACATATATTATATTTTAGGATTTTATTTTGATCTTGGGATTGCTTTGTACCGATTTTGGTTGTTTTTTTAGTTAAACACTTTGGGTTTTATTCATTGATTATTATGATATTGTTTGAATGACTTCAATTATAAATTCCTTTGATTGTATTACAAACATGAGAGGCTTATTCTCTTATCTAGGTCTGTGGAAACCCTAGCTAAAGAACGAAGTAGGGGAAGTGTTGAATCCTTCTGGATAGTTGTTGCTGCATACATTGTGGTTTTTTTCATACTTATTGTTTTCTTAACGATTGTAAATGCTATGATCTAGCTTGTATTCTTGACAAACCTGAGAGGGAGGTAGATATTAGGAAAATGATATCATAACAATGATTTGGGGTTAATTGTCGAAATAAGCTTATCGGTATTTTCTTCTTAAGATGATTAACTTAGATCTAATCAAATTGAGACCGAGAGGAGATACTTGAAATGTGGTCAAAGGTAGGGATAGTCAGGAGAAACTATGAGACTTAAAGGAGTTGAGTGAAATTCCACAAAGTGTGCTGAGAGGCGGTTGGTGACACCTTACTTGTAAGATTCCACATACACAACTATTTGATAGTTTGATTGAGCAGGAGAAGCCTACCGATTTAGAAGCTAAGGGGAGCACAAGAATAGTGTTCATTTCTGGTTTATTCCAACCAAAGTTAAGTTCTAGTTACTAGTTTGAGATTACAACAACAAACCCCTCATTTACTCTGCATTCTACCTGATGATTTTTGCAAACTAGCGAGACAAGTCCATGTCTTCCTTGTGGGATCGACCCTAACCTTAGTTGGGTTACTTCACTTGACAATGATAGCTTTATCCTTCAATTGGAGGTCTAGTTTGGGCATTGATCAACAATACATAGGAATAAAACTGTCTCTAAATAGTAATAAAGGTGTAATTTAATAAGAAGAGGTAGTAGTAGACTCTGAAAGAATGACATCCATCGCTTTCTCATAAACTCCAAATATCACCCGAATCAACCAATGTGGGGCATACCCGAACCAGTTTTTGAACTGAAAGGGCATAGTAGTCGTGCGTACGATCCACTTGAACTTAGTAGGTATCATAGTCTGACTGGCAAAGTAGTTAATAAAGCATACAAAATACACAATAAGGGCACGTCACTTGTAATCAGAAAATATCCTACAAAAGTAGCCTACACTACTTGCAATTTGCAGCTCTATAATACTCATATATATTGCAAAAAACACCAGAAAGGACCGCAAGTATACATTATACCACATAAAAGTGAAGCACAAAAGGACAACATATATTACCACATCAATTACAAGTAAAAGAAAATGTATCAAATGGATAGGTAACAAGTCAAGGAAAAAATACAATCACATCACAAGCATAATAAAGTACATACAATGAAAATACCGCTGCTCCTGATGATGATGTAATGCACGAGGTCATTCTACAACCTCCAACACTGTCGCATGACCTCCGTATAAACCTACGAAGATAAAGATAAAAGACATAGGAGATATAGGGGTTTTGTCAACCCATATACATTTCGTATCTGTATCTCCTCCCCAGCACATCCCTCGGGGTGGGTTTCATAATATGTCACATTTTTTGTTAGAAAAGATAGTGTTTCTTAGTGTTTCCAGAATTTTCGTGGTTGTACAAATGTTTTATGAATGTACATGATATGAGGACGTAATGCTCACAACCAACAACAATGAGTATTTCCATATCCAACTAATTTACCAACCAAGTGAGTTAAATATACATTCAATATTTCCAACCATCCATGAAAACCAACACGGTTGATATGCCAATTGAGTACGAACACATCACAATATACAATTGATACCATAATAGGCTTTTCATTAAAAAAGATACAATTATTTTCATGTATATAGGCTACCAACATCACATGGGATGCCACACGGTCACATATAGCACATAATATCCCAAAAATACCAAATACATCATATTTAGGCCCCCACATGAGCATAACACAATAAGATAACCATTTTCCATGATTAGTTCCCACACCCTTAACATTCTTTTGTATCATAATTAACTACCCATACCAGTCTAAAAGGACTTAATTCATAACTTACCTCGAATGCTGATAACTAGAACAAAATCCATCAATCCCAAAGCCTCACTCTTCAAGAACTGTCCCAGAATTATAGAACACGAAAATGTAGAATCTACGCATCAAAAGAAAGCCAACATTATCCATATTGCCTAATTTTAAGTAAGGGTAAAAACAGACTCTCTAAATGGGTTTTCAAGAAAAAAGAGCTAAATTATAAATTTATTTTAAAAACATGTTCTCTATATTATTAGGAGTCTACAGCTGAAAACCCAAGAAAAAATGACTAAAAAACGAGGTCCAAATAAAATAAAAATCATTTTCCATGATTTATCGAGTAAAAATCCTCGAAATCCATTTAAGAATCGACAATTGAAGTTATTTTGAAGATGAAATTAAGGGAAAACTGATAATTATAGGATTAGAAATGCATCCAAGTCAAAAAAATTTGAAATCAAGGTTTAATTTGGAAAAATACACTTTTTGAGCCTTACGGGCCAAAATCTAAAAATTTCATACTTTAATCAAAGTTTATGTAATGACCCGAAAACAAGGGTCATGATGACACTTGTTGCGGAGTACCTTGACAAGTAAGTCTTCATCCAAACTGATACAGAAAGAAAAAGGATAGAAATTCCCAAGGTAAGGCTTCTAGAATGAAGCCGACCATACAAGTAATTATAATAATGCAAAAGAAACTTATCCAAATACCATTTATTCCCAAAACCAGGTTTCTATAGTGTAAGAACTTCTAATACAAACCATGAGTTGAATAAATAGGAAAATAACCAAAAAGAAGCATAGTCTAAAAATACTAATAAAGATATAACTAACAAAAAGATAGAGGTGAACTCCAGACATAGGAATGTCTATCCACTAACTTGGGTAATAAGAAGGCATCCAAAATTTACTAACCTGAGGCGCACCCGAACTTGAATCTGCACTAAAAGAGTGAAGTAGGAGTATGATCCACTTGTAGTCAGTAGGTATCATAGGTCAACCATAAAAGTAGAAAATAAAGCATACAAAATACACACTAAGGGCACGTAACCTGTAGTAAAAAATATACCACAACGGTAGCCTGCAATCATAATACACTACTTGCACTAATAGTTCAATAATATCTAATATAATACAGTAACATACCAGATAGAGATAGAAATATGCACAATATCACATAGAAGTAGAAAAAGGAACATTTATAATCAAGATCATCAAGTACAAATAAAGGAACATGGAATAATTAGACATTTACAAGTTAAGAATATAACACAAATAGATAGCTGACAAGTCAATATGGCAATACAAGCACAACATAAACATAATAAAGCAAGTGCAATGTATTTGATGATGATGATGATGATTCACGGGGTCATTGTAAAACCTTCGAGATCACTGTACCATCCCATATACAACCACAGAGGCAAGCCTCCTGACATAGGATGCATGGGGGTTTCATCAACCCAAACAGAATCCATATATCAATATCTCCTTCCCAGTGCATCCCTAGAGGAAGGTTATAAAATCTAATATTTCTAGTATTTCTATTACTCCAGAGCATATAAGACATGAATTAAGTGTGAAAAACAACAACATGTATATATAGAACATACAAGAAACAAGTGAAATTATGTGTATTATTCCATGAAGATGATAATGCAATGTTCACGTCCCATCATAGTGAGTATTTCCACAACCAACCACATGAAATATTTCTGTAACCAGTTATAATAACACATTTCCACAACCACATGAGCTAATATCCACTCATTAATTCCACTATATATGATTTTTCACATGTTTCATATGCCAACAAGTATGAATATATCACAAAACACAAATGGTACCATATTAAGAATTTAAACAATACAATACAATTATTCAAATGTATTCAAGGCTATCAGTATCACATATGATCCTACAGGGTCACATATATCATATAGTATCTCAATTTCAACAATTATGTCACATAGGCCCCCACATAGGCACAACATGTAGATATCTATTTTTAATTATTAGTTTCCACTCTTAATATTCATTTTGTATCATTATTTACTAGCCAATCTAGTCTGAAAGAGTTAAGCCATAACCTACCACTAATGCTGAACGGGTCTACTACATTTCAGAACCATGAGATTACTTTCTATGAATGATCCCAAAATTAAATAAAACAAATAAATATATAATTTTCACATGAAATTAAAGACCATGATACCCATATAGACTAATTTTGGTTTGAGGCCAAAACGGACCCCTGAAATGGGTTTCAAAAAAGAAGAACAAAATCATAATTTTACATAAAAAATGTGTTTTCCATATTTTTAGAAATCTACATTGAAAACCCAAGTCAAATTGAGTAAAAAATGAGATTCAAATCAAAGAAAAACCATTTTGAGGTTTACCAGGTAAAATCTTTGAAAATCGTGTTAAATCAAGAATTGAAGTTATTTTGAAGTTTAAATTGATGAAAAACTAATAATTATAAGATTAAAACCTTATTCAAGTGAACAAAGTATAATTGGGATTAAAATCAAGTCCTAAGATTTTTGGGGTTGTGAGAAATTAATCAAGGAATTAGAGCTAAAAAGGATGAAATCTTACCTTAAATCTGTAATAGAATTAAGAAATAGATGTTAATCTAGCTTTCCAAGATCCTACAAGATTTATTTTTAAGCTCTCAAACTATTTTAGGGTTTAACTCTCAAGAAGAAATGTGAAAAAATTGGTAAAATGGGTAAAAAAAAAAGGGGAAAGGGTTGTTTCATACACTCACTAGATCTGGAAAAATCAATTTTTTTTACTCTAATATGAACTCCGATGGGTGGTAGGGATTAGTTCAAAGTTTGATAAATGCAAACAAACTATGCAATCACACTAAATTTGATATTCTAGACTCAATGGAGATATAAGAATTTCATGAAAATGTCATTTTCAAAAAGTTGACCCTCGAAACCCAAAATCATAATTTTCTAAATCGAGGGTCAAAATGATATTTAAAATCCATAAATTTACACCAAACATTCTACCACCCTAAAATTGATGTTTTGGAAGAATTGGCAAAGTTAGATTTCCATCTGAGATCATTTAGACCAAATAGGGGTCCCACACTCATATTTCTAATTTTCCAACTTTCCGACCAATAGATTGAAATGAGCTCGGGTGTATCAAGACCTAAAACAATGGTCTACCTAGCCTAAAATTGATATTCTAAAGTTTTTAGCATAGTCTATTCATCCATCCATCATAGGGATCAAAATATATCTATATAAGTAAAAAATAAGGCCCTCGAAGCCACCAAAAATTACAATATTGTACAAAAGGCACCAAAATACATTAGAAACTACATCAATCACCCACACACCCCAAAAATAGAACAATGCAACTATGCGAGGGGTAAAATAGTCAAATCACATAAAATTATAAATTTTACTTATTTTATCAAATTTCTAGGTCCTTATATCTTTCACCACTAAAAATCTAGTTCATCCTCAAACTAAGGCAAAGAAATACCTAAATAAATGAAGAGATAGGGTAGAAACTATTCATATCAGACTCTACGTCTCAAGTAAACTTATCTATAGATCAATGTATCCATTGAACCTTAACCACAAGGATAACTCTAGAGCACAACTGCCTAACATCCTTTGCCAAAATGGAGATAGACATCTCAACAATAGAAAACCGCTCATCTAACTAAATTAAATTCTAAAAAATGACCTGAGATTCATTTGGATTACAAAAGTGAAGCACAAAAATATGAAAAACTGGATGAACAATTGACAAATTTAAGGTCAATGCCAATTCATTGGCTACATTACCAATAGTCTAAAGAAACTCAAATTGAAAAATATACCTAGATCTAAGCTTACCCCTCTTACAAAACCTCATCACAACCTTCATGGGTAAAACTCAAAGAAAAACTTGATCACCAACACAAAATCTCAAGGATGAAGCCTACGATTTGCATAACACTTTTGTCAACTCTAAGCCGCTTAAAGTCTATCTTGAATGACCACTCTATACAAAATCTCATGAATAAAGTTATTAACTTGAGACCACACCTATCAAACATTACAAAAACCTATTAGCAAGTGATAATTCCTACCATACAATGCCTCAAAAGGTGTCATATAAATACTAGAATGGTATTTATTATTATAATCAAACTCTACTAAATCTAAATATTTATCCAACTAGCCACTAAAATCCCTCACACAAGCGTAGAGCATATCCTCTAAAACCTAGATAGTCTACTCTGACTGGCCATTAGTATTGGGTGAAATGTTGTACTAAGATAAACTCGAATCCTCAACTCATCCTAAAATATCCTTAAAGTGAGACGTGAACATCTAACCATGATTTGAGATGTCAAACACAGGCATAACATGAAGTCTAACAATCTTACAAATGAAGATATGGGCTAACTTTGAGCACTGAATAAAACCTAACTCAAAATAAAATAAACTGACTTGGTCAATTGATCAATGATAACCCATACACTATCAGAACCATAAGATATATGAGGAAAACTAGTCACAAAGTACATGGTGATCTATTCCCACTTTTACTTAGGAATGCATGACCTAATCACCATTATCATCATCTTTATGTTTATTTTTTCCATATATTGTGCTTATTCTATGATTGTATTACCTTTTATGACTTGATATTTGTCCATTTTTTCTATTTTCATGTACTTGTATTTGGAGTATGTCTATACTCTTTCTTCTTTCCCCTAACTCTTTTTGTTATATGTGTATATAGTAGAACTTTTAATGAATATAGTGTGGGATACCATTTGGAACATTTTATAATTGTAGGTGATGTGATCATAGTTTATGTTTATATGTTTATTATCTACTTTGCTTAGTCTACCTATAATACCAACTGAGTACAAGTTGATCATACTCATCACTATTATTCCCTTTCTGTGCTAATCCAACTATGAGTGTGTCACTTAGATAGCTTATTCAGGCAATATTTGGAGTGTATTTTAGGTAGTGGTTAATCTATGTATCCATAGTTGACCACTACCTTTTCTTATCTAGACTATGTTTTAATATATTCAGAGGTAGAGTTCATTCCCTTTTTTATATCCTATGTATATTTTGAATTTAAGTTATATTAGTTAATTCTTATATTGTGACACCAGGTTTTTGTATTTGGTTAGGTATCTTTGATTATATTTATACTTTTACTACATATGTGTTGTTCAGCTCCTTTCTAGGAGTCTTGCATTGAATTTTTGTATTGATTTTTCATTTCATGGTAGTTTGGGTGATAAGGTAACTTCCCAAGGTTTGAACAACAATTTCCATTATGACCTTTGGTTTTTGTGTCATGGAAAATTCTTATCAAAGTTTCTAGGTTCATTGGTCTCAATAGTGTAAGGATGGGGTGTTTAATAGAATCTGGTAGATTGATTTGTAGACATCCTTATCTATCTTTAAGAGGCTAGAAGATGTCTTTAGAAAACTTCTTAATTTATTCTATATCCTACGGATCTTTCATACCTCATTTTTTAAGTCATATTAAATTCTTTTTCATATAGAAAGTGATGTCTATATCAAGAGGACAGAGATACAGAGCCTTTATATACAGAGATCCTTGTCTAGAGGGTAAGGTACGAGTTGTAGATAGGCCCGAGGTTGAGGACATGCATGTGGGTATGCTTCTTCTAGAGGTAGCACTAGAGGAATCTTCCTTGAGCCTTAAGATGAGCATGTTAGAGGTAAGGGTCCTACTCCCGTCCCTCAGGGTTCTTCATTCTTAGTCTGGGTTATTTATTTAGTTGTTGACTCATCTGGAGGGTGCTCCTTTGAGTTTGTTTGGTGTTCCTCAAACTCCAAGTGTTATTTCTCTTTCTATGATGGTATCTTAGTATGCTATTCCATGGTCAGGAGTTCGACCTTCTTCTATGTTACCGCCCTAAGTGGGATATCTGCCAGTCGGATTCACTATGCCTCTTATTCTTTAGTGAGCCATGACTCAGATGGTAGTGTATAGGGCATTATTTCAGAGTATAGTGGATCAGGAAATGATGATTAGGTATATTCCTCAAGTATCTCAAGAATATGCCAAGAGGGTGCCCATTAGACTAACTTTCAAGGTTGCTATATATGAGGTAAGATTTGTCATTGGGCCAAGGATTGTCTGCACTATATTTCCAGAGATACTCTTATATTGACAGTGAGAGGTAGAGTTTCCACTAGAGGTTCAAAATATAGAGGTAGTGGGGACTGTGCTGGTGGTTGGGGGGCTTCTAAGCCAGGTAGAAATGGACAATGCTAGACTATACCTGCCAGACCAGAGGTAGAGGCCTCCGATGCTATCATTATAGGCATCGTCCCTATTTATTTTAGATATACATGTATTAATTAATTTGGGATTGACTTTATCCTATGTGTCTGCATATTTTTCTTCAACTTTTGTTTCTTTTTGTAAGCCCCTTTATGTGTATATCCATGTATCCACTCTCATAAAAGACTCTTTAGTGGTAGATCAGGTGTATCAATTTTTCATTGTGACTTTTGTAGGGCATAAGACTTGGGTAGATTTTATTGTCCTTGATATGGTGGATTTTGTCATCATATTGGGTATGGATTGGTTAGCTCCTTATTATGCAATCCTAGATTGTTATGCTAAGATTATGAATTTAGCTTCGCCAGGTGTGCCAAGGATAGCTTGGAAGGTTGTGATTTATTCTGGTCCCAAGAGATTTATATATTTCCTTTAGTCTCATTGTTTGGCTGAGAAGGGATACTTGTCTTATTTGGCTCATATTCATGATACTTGTGTTGCTTTACATCCTTTCTTGGATTCTATTTTTGTAGTCTATGAGTTCATAGATGTTTTTCCTATGAATTTACCTGGTATACCTCTGGATCATGATATTGACTTTGTTATTGATATTAAGGCAGGCAACAAGATTATTTTTATTCCTCTTATAGGATTGCCCCAACAGTGTTAAGGAATTTGAAAGATCAGTTGAAAGAGCTGTTGGATAAGGGATTTATCTAACCTAATGTATTACTTTGGGGTGCACCTATCTTTTTTGTTAATAAAAAGGATGGGTCTATATAAATGTGTAATGATTATCAAAAGTTTAACAATGTGACGATTAAGAATTAGTATCCCCTTCCTCATATTGATGATTTGTTCGATTAGCTTCAGGGTGCTTCAGTGTTTTCAATGATTAATTTGAGGTCTTAGTATCACCAATTGAGAATTAGAGATTTGGATATCCTGAAGATAGCTTTCTAAACTTGGTATGATAATTATGAGTTCTTAGTCATGTCCTTTGGGTTAATCGATGCCCCAACCATATTAGTTTATTTATAAATGATGTCTTGTTATATCGACTCTTTTGTTAGTTATTTATCGATGATATCTTGGTTTATTCTTAGAGTGAGTATAACCATGATTAGTATTTGTAGGTTGTGCTTCAGAAACTAAAGGATAAGAGGTTGTATGCTAAATTTTCTTAATGCGAGTTTTGGTTAGAGTCTATCTCTTTATCAGGTCATGTGGTGAACAAGGATGGTATTATTGTTGATCCAACCAAGATTTCACCAGTTTGTGATTGGTCTAGGCCTACTTCTCCTACAAATATTTAAGAGTTTTATTGGTTTAGCTAGTTACTATCGTTATTTATTAAGGGGTTTTATCTATTGTAGCTCCATTGACCAAGTTTACTCAGAAGAAGATTTCATTTCACTGATTCGATGATTGTGATGTGAGCTTTCAAAAGCTCAAGGATTTGTTGATTTCAGGTACTATCTTGACTTTCCCCAATGAGGGCATAAGTTTTACTATCTTTTATGATACTTCAGATTTTGATTTAAGTTTTATGTTGACGCAAGAGGATAGGGTGATTGCATATGCTTCTAGTTTGTTGAAGCCCCATGAGATGAATTACCCAACCCACGATTTGTAGTTGTGTACGGTTATTTTTGCTTTGATGTTGTGGATCCACTACTTGAATGTAGTCCTTTGTGAGATTTTCTTCAATCATCGTAGCCTGTAGTGTTTTTTCACCTAGTGAGATCATAATATGAGGAAGTTCCTTGGTCTAGAGTTACTTAAGGATTATGTGACGCCCCGAGTCTGTACTTTGAATGCTACATGGTGCTCATAATCAAAAGGGACAACAAGCTAACACATGACTGGTACCTACTACAATAACTGAATAATAATACTATAGTATACAGAAATTAGGTGGAAACTTACCATAAGGTTCAAAACTATAAATAAATACAAAGTACTAAAAACTGAATACTGATACATCTGTCTGAAATACTCTAGTCTGATAAGCCTCTACTATCTAAATAAGGGATTGATGGGACAAACTCCCAACTAACCCCGACTACTGAAAAATAATAAATTGAGATACTGAAGTAACAATTATGTCCTTGAACTATGAGGACTCACCATTAGTCTGCTGCTGATAGATTAGGCTGCTAAGTATGATTAGGAGCCTATGCATCTGAACCTATGATATAAGACATCACAGCCTAAAAGAAAGGTATGCATCAGTACTTTAAATGTACTGGTATGCTATTTAAGGTAGGTTAGGACGCATAGGTTCATATGCATGAACAATACTGAAAGAATAACATGAGTATAATTGAATGAAAGTACATACATGAATACGTAAACTGTAACTGAGGTCGTGATAACATTGGATACGGAGCTTTGAATTTATGATTTACTGATATCAAAGTTTACTAATACTGTAATACTATTAACTGGGTAGCTATATCTGACAGTTCTGATTCTGTGGAACTATTCTGAGTTTCGTGCTGAACTGACTGACTGTATGTGATAGTCCTGATATCTGTAGAACTGAACTGAGTTCTATTCTGAAGACTAAAAATAAAACTATGGGAGGTAATCATCTAACCGACATGCCCCCTTTTTAATAGATTAGTGTCCAGCCTGTAACCCAGTTGTAAGGGTGTCAGTACCATGCCATGAGTAAAGACAACTATGAGTTAACCCTCTTTGGCAGAAAGCTCTTCTATCTACCCTCACTGGCAGGAAAATGTGTATAGCATATATCAATACTAGCCTGATAGGAATATATCTCAACCTAAGCTAGTTACATAGTTCTGTAATGTAGGGATTGCTACTAAGGGTCAAACCTCTATTGGCAGGAATGCCCCCATCCTTGGGTTCGCTCGGTGCTGAATCCTACTCCTAACTGAATAGACACTAAACTGATTCCTAGTTCATACTAGGCTTGACTGAGCTATTACTGGTTATACTATTAAACTGAACCAAACTGAGTTCACTAAGTTCCGTTGACAAACAGAATACTACTGAATTCTGTTAACTGACTAAGTTTACTAAGAGCTGAACTGAATACTGAACTAGATTGGACTGATACTAAGTCTACTGAGTTTTTCCTGAGTTCTATAACTGACTGAGAGTACTACTAATCATGACATGAATGAGATTATTCTATAATTGACTCTGGCTCTAGGTAAACAACTAAATTATTTGGTATTAAATACCCCTAGGACTCAATAGCATGAAAAATAAATCATAGCATAAACTTGAAAGGTATAACCATATTCACCTAATCATAACTCATTCATAGAGATATTCCATCAAACACTTGCATGATATAACTTGCACATAAGCTAACATGACATGACTGTTTTTTTCTTTTTCTTTATTCACATGAGCAATTTATCAAACGAATGGAGAACATATCCAAGAATATGACACTGAACAACACATAGGCATCATAATTTAAATCCCCATTTACAATTTCAAGGGTTTCGCATGGATTCATATGATTCTATATATATATATCAAATAACTCCATATGAAATTGTAACAAACATGGATTAGAAACCCAATTAATTATTTTAATCATGAATATAACTGAACCCAAACATGAAATTTATGAAATCTATACACTTGAAGTTTTAAAAGTAGTTTCTTCAACTCTAAGGGTGGAAGGGACCCATGGATGAACACTTGACATACCTTGGTTGCTAAATTCTTGAATAAAGATGATGAAATATTAAGCCTTGAGTTTGAAATTTGATCTCCTAGGGTTTTTGTTCTTGAGAAATTTCTAAGTAAAGAATGAATTTTTCCTCTAGAGGGGCTTAATTTTGTATTTTGGGGATGATAACCATGGGTAAAAGATCCAAAAACCCCTGAGGAATGTGGCTTTTAATTGCTGAAAACTGAATTAGTGACGCGCAGACTGACGCACCGTCATTGGCCTTGATGCGATAGCCAACAGGCCGTGTTGAGTCCATATCGGTTCATTTGAATTTGCACTGAGAGATAGGGGAAAATACTTATCGATGAGATATAGCGCATCGAGATCGTGTCGATCCACTGGTTTAAGCTTTCAAATATTTTTCAAATGAAGTCTGAAAAATCTAAAACTTGTCCAAGAATACCTACAGATATTCATGATCATGAGTAAACCTAAAAATCATTACTTTTAGGTCATGAGGGTCATGAAATAGAGTCACCAACCTAGAAAGGCTAAAATAACACTAAATCTGAATACTTAGCAAACGTTTTCCGTATCTGGGGACCCCTTATCAAGCCTTAAAGGACTGAGTTAAGATTCAAGATTTTGTGGGGTCTTACAATATCTCCCCCTTGGGAATATTTAGTCTCAAATAAGACTGACTAAGCTTGGAATATTGATAGACTGAACTTAGATATTGGATATGCACAACTACAATGTGAATTCATAACTGACACTACTGATATGCTAAAATTTTGTACTGAACATGCATATATGTTGGATGAGTACAAAGATGAACATGATTAATGAATGGATGACTGGGATTGCTAATAAGCTGAGTTTCTCATGCTGAAAATGCATATATGATACATGAACTTGCAACTGAATATGTAATGGTAACTGGTACTAAGCCTATAAAGGAAAATCTGACCATGGAACTAAGTAATTTCAAGGAAAAACTGTTACCTTGGGCTGAGCCTAAGTTTGCGGAGAAAAGGTGAGGATACTTGATTCGTATATCTGCTTTTGCTTTCCAAGTATCTCCCTCAATGGACTGATTTCTCCAAAAAACTTTGACTAGAGGGACTTCTTTGTTCCCCAGTCTGTGAATCTAATAGTCAAGGATTTCGATTGTGACCTCTTCATAAGAGATAGACTGTTATGAATGTCTATGCCCTCTATAGGGACTATAATTGTTGGGTCACTTATGCACTTCATTAGCAATGGGCCGTGAAACACTTGATGTATTGAAGTTAAGTCTAAAGGTAACTCGAGCTCGTAAGCTACCTTTCCAAAAAAGTTGAGAATTCAGTTAGGACCAACATATCGGGGACTGAGCTTTCCCTTCTTACCAACTTCTTCACTACTTTCATAGGAGATATTTTCAAGAATACAAAATCTGTGATCTCCAACTCGAGATTATTTACTGAATACATATGAACGGGAACATGAGAATATAAATGAGCCTGAAACATAATACAGGAATTGATAATCATGAACGAAACTAAGCCCTTAAATACATGGCTTATGGCTGAAATTGGAACTTGAGGGTCCACCTATAAGTACCTACTACTCCAAACTGGATTCGTTATGTGAAGAGAAGATGGAAGGTTTAGGTTATGAAAGCTCGGGGATTATAGTGCATCTCCCCTTTAGGACATTATGTCCCCGAAAGAATGCTGACTTGGCTAAGATACTGAGGAAAAACTGAGATGATGCATAGGGCACCTATGAATCAAATCGTGACTACATATTGGGGTTCTAAAACGAAGGCATAACACCTTAAATGAGCTGAACTTTCAACCGCATTATTGCTTGATCTTGGAATAATTATATTTATGAGACTTCGGATAGTGCGACTAGATGGAAGGATGGGAAACCTAACCATACGAACATTGTCTGCCTAATTGCTAAACTAAATTGCTGGTTTTGTGGAATAACTTATGTTGAAAACTTATATTCAACTGGAGCCTTTCTTTGAAAATCTTTCTATAGAGTTCTAGTCATTTTAGGGAACAAGGAGTCTTCTGATGGCTGAATAAAACAGCTGACTAAGAAAATCACATACTGGCTAAAATTTTGTAATATGAGTTGAGGCCTACGAAACACCATCTAAGATGAAGTGACTAATCTTTATGCACTACGACTATAAATTTTCAAGCTTAGACTTATTCCTTTAATGCTCTCTCAACTATACTCTCTACCTTAGTACAACACATCACCTGAGACTACTGAAAATATTAATATGGGTGATGAGCACGAGTTCATAAACTTACTAAATTATCTAATTATCTGAATAGATGATAGTTGAATACTTGGGCATGTAACATTGAACTGCACATAGTCTAAATAACTTGACTGGAACTGTAGAGTATCGTGTATATGAGGTAAGGACTGATTGGTTAACATGAGGTAAATAAGCATGAATTCATGGAAACTATATTATTTAATAAGGAAAGACCAAGCGTACAACATGACTCTAAAATAGTCTGTAAATTGAGGTACTAAAATATTGATAACTGAATAACTGATAATTGTATGCTATGGTCAAGCAAATCTAAAACTGAACTGAGTTACTGATCTGATTACTGGATTGGGACCGTGATTGAGACTGTAACTAAGACTACAACTAAGACTATACAGGAACTAAATACTGAGTTATGATAACTCTATATACTGAGGTCTGATTTCGACTAAATTCTCCTGCTATGTTCAAGCCTACTCAAATCTCGAAAATACATTTAGCCACTTACATATCAACATGACATTTAAGTCTATCTTCATAACTACACCCTCGTGTAAAACTAGCATGCAATAATCTTTTCTTAACATGAAACATTTACTCTCTCCCTTCTAAGCAACTGCTCATCACTATATCATTTTGTAAGGGGAGTCCACTAAAGGGTTAAAACATGAGGACGTAATGTATGTATGAATACAATACCAAAGTCGACACTTAACTGAGGTCTGAGGAATAAAATATCAACACCATGGATTTATCAAAAGATCTAAATTAAGGATATGCATGATGAAATATAAATTTAGCCGATCGCTAGGAGTGCAACATGGGTCATGGGAACTGAACATATTGTATAGCATAACATGGGTACCTGAGTCATGAGCTGCATGACCGAAGTCTGGAGTTTCTGTATTCATGGAACATGATTCATAACACTAAGTGAACTGGATCCTTTTACTAGGAACTGTAAGTGTGCACGATTGCTAACCTGCACCAGTATGGGCTATGATTATAGAGTTGACATGTAAGACATGAATAGATATCATGATAACTGATGGGTTTCGAGAGTCTAGAATATGATTCTGAGATGATCTGCATGATCATTCACACTATGGGAATAGACAAGAATGCCATCTATGAAGACTAAGACGAATATGCTCAAGTACATGGTACATCAAGTCCATGAAAGCTGCTGGGCATTAGTAAGACCAAATGATATGACTAAGAATTCGAAGTGACCATACCAAGTTCTGAAAGTTGTTTTTGGAATGTCCCATTCCCTGACTTTGAGTTGATGATAGCCTAATTTGAGGTCTATCTTAGAGAAGTAACTGGCACCTTGAAGTTGGTCAAACAAGTTATCGATTCAGGGAAGTGGATACTTGTTTCTTGACCGTGACTTTATTTAGCCGATGTAGTCCATATATATTCTAAGAGAACCATTTTTCTTACGCACGAATAGAACTAGTGCACCCCATGGGAACACACTGGGTCTAATGAATCCTTTATCTAGGAGACCTTTAAACTGTTCTTTTAATATATTTTTTTTAATTCATACATTCTATTGGAGCCATTTTTTGGGGAAGTATAGATATGGGTTGAGTATTGGGAAGAAGGTCTATTTTGAAGTTGATTCCCCTTTCGGGGAATTCCAGGAAGATCTTTGGGAAAAACGTCTTAGAATTCACATGCTACTGATACTGACTCAAGAGTACGAGTTTCTGATGCAGAGTCCTTGACTCGAATGAGATAATAGAGACATCCCTTAGATATATATCATTTTCATTGCCCCATGGTAGGAAATGAACTGACCCCTAAGTGCTGAAGTACAATCCCTCTGCACTAGGATGGGATCATTTAGGAATTAAAACTGGACAATTCTATTTCTGTAGTTGACTGATGCATAGAAGGAATGAAGCCAATCCATGCCAAGAATGACATCAACATCGGTTATCTCTAATTTGACTAAGTCTGCTAAAGTGGCTTTCTAAGGTACCATAACCAGACAGTTCCTGTATACCCACCAGGCTATGGTAGATTTACCTACTATAGTAGAGATAGAGAAACACTCTACTAGAATTTTGGGACTGACTCTGAAGTCAATAGCTATATCAGGAGTTACAAAAGAAAAAAAATCTCCTGGATCTAGCAAAGCATAGATATACAAATGATAAACTTATAATGTAACAATGACCATATCAAGAGAACTTTCTTGATCCTTTTGGGACTAAAGTGTATAAAGCCTATTTGGGCGTTGCCTACTAGTGGAATTGGAAGTGGCACCCTGCTGATTCGGGTGACCGGACTGAGCTGGGGAACTATTTTGCTGACCTTAGGAACCTGACTAGGGACAATATTTGACTCTGTGACCTATCTTCCCACACCCAAAACATAAATCACTGCAAGCTCGGTAGATACCCTAGTATTTTCTGCCATATTTCATACCAAGGGAATTGGTACAGCCACTCTTTGGCCCAGACATTTTGGCCCTAGATAAAATAATAGCTAGCTGATTATTCTGAACAATTATTGAATGAGCTAAGGCGGTGAAAGCACCTCTAAACTTAGTGTAAGAAATATGCTAATTCAAGGGGTCTACCTAACCATGCGGAGGGGCTTACTAGTTTTTGTTAATTCTTTCATTAGCTTCTCTGGAAGACATGTTCTGGAAGCATAAGAAAGAGATAAATTAGAATTGGAGTTTAAATTGAGCTCATGCTCACTCGCACGACATGAACACTGAAAGAAGGGAAACTTTTCATAAAAAAACTCATAGCCTCTTGTCCATAAGTGTGGTGCACTAAATACCCCTGCACAAGACTCTACTAGACGTGACTTTTAGACTTTCTAGGACTCTGTTGAACCTTAGGATCTAATACCAACTTTGTAACACCCTGATTCTGTACCCCAAATGCTAGACGGTGGTCATAATCTTGAGGAACCACAAGCTAATCCATGACTCATACCTATTGCAATAACTATATAATAATACTATATTATGCAGCAATTAGGCAAAAACTTTCCATATGGTTCAAAACTATAATACTGAGTACTAAAAACTGAATACTGATACATCTATCTGAAATACTCTAGTTTGATAAGCCTCTACTGTCTAAATAAGGGATTGATGGGACAAATCCTAAACTAAGCTAGACTATTGAAAACTGATAAAATTAAGATACTGAAGTAATAATCATGTCCTTAAACTATGAGGACTCATCACTTATCTATTGCTGATGGATCAGGCTGTTAAGTATGAAGGGGAGCTTGTGCGCCTGAACCTATGATATAAGACATCATAGCATAAAAGTAAAGTATGCATCAGTACTTTGAATATACTAGTATGCTAAGTAAGGTATACTGATATGTATGGGTTCATATGCATGAATAATACTAACTGAATAACATGAGAATAACTCAATAAAAGTACATGCATGAATATATAAATTGTTGTTGAGGTCATGATAACACTAGATATTGTATTTTGAATTTTTGATTTACTGATATCTGAGTTTACTGATACTGTATTACTATTAACTGGGTGACAATATCTGACAGTCCTGATTTTGTGGATCTATTCTGAGTTTCGTACTAAACTGAGTGACTATGTATGACAGTCCTAATTTCTGTAGAACTGAACTGAGTTCTATTTTGAAGACTAAAACTAAAACTGTGGGAGGTAATTATTTAATTGACATACCCCTTTTTGAATAGATTGGGGTCCAACCTGTCACCCTAGTTGGAAGGGTGTCAGTACCATTCCATGGGTAAAGAAAATTGTGAGTTAACCATCTCTGACATGAAGATCTTTCATCAACCTTTACTTGTACCTCACAAGGCTTTAAATTAAACTACCCATAACCACTAAGATCTTACTATTTGACCATTCCAATAAATTTTGACCATTAATGCCATATAGTGTTCCATTACCAAGTTGTACCATGCAATAGGTTTCATTAAAAGTCTAACATTATAGTAAATGCATTCTTATAGGCATTTCATCAAACATGTTGTTGGCATAGTGTTTCCAAAACCAAAACTAATAACTTAATTAACTATTCCCATGCAAATAAGTGTTCAAACCATCATAATAAAATACAAACCATAAGTAAAAGACATGGGAAAACCATAACTAACCAATATAATCAAAACCCCCAACATCTATTTGAAGACCCAAAACTAAAAAAAAATTAGGCCTTGTAAACAATTCATAAAAACATGCCTTTAGGTGGAACTACTAATGAGAGAGAAGTATTTTGCCTTAGATTATGAAGATGATGGAAATAAATCACTCGTACAAGCCCCAAATTGATCCTTTAGATCAAACCCTAGCCTTTCTTTACCCAAAAGACTTAGAAAGAATTTGAGAGAATTTCTAAGGGTTTAAGTAATTGAAAATAAGTTAAATAAAGCCCCAAAAGGTGTTTTAAGTCATGGGGTTGCAAGGAGTTATAAGGAGAAATGTCCAGATTACCCATAGGTGGGTACGACTCCACCATACTATCTGTACCCTAGGATATGAATGGTACCCTAACTCATACCCTAGACCCCTTCTTAGACTCTTATACTTATCAATATATGACCCCTCATACCTAAGGCATACCTTGAGGTGTGAGTAATACCCTATAATTTATATCGTAGATAAAATATTATTAGGGATACACTAATAACTGTATGAGTTATCACCATACAAATTGTTCCCTAATATATGGCCAGTATGATAGCCACTCGTACCTTAGATAGAAATCCCTCCATACCACACTGTGTAAGATATTACTAGGATACCCTAAATTTTATCACAACGTATGACTAGTGCCCTTAGTTATATATTGTACAGTGGCTTCGAAACATAGGAAATTCTTAAGAGTGAAAAACCCATGGTGTTTCTTATGCATGCTTTTGACTCTGAGGGGGTAGAGTTTTCCATATATTAGTTGAATGGTGTGCCATATAAGTGGTATGAGGTGTGGGAACAGTAGAGATGAGATAATTTTAATCTAACTATATGTGATTGCTTCTTTGGTGCTTTTCTTGATCACTTCTTTTCTCAAGAGCTAAGGGAAGTGAAGGCTAAGGAGTTTGTTAATTTGAATCTAGGAAGAATGACTATGAAAGAGTATACCTTAAAACTCCATTACTTATCTTTTTAATCCCCAAAGTTGGTGCCTTATATGAGGGGTAAAATGAGGAAGTTTACTTCAGGCTTATCTCGAGACTTTTTGTTGGAGTGAAAGACTGCCTTGCTAAATAATGACATGGACATATCTAGTCTTGTGGTGTATATGCAGTAGATGGAGGATGAAAAGAAAAAATAAACCAAAATAGCGAAAAGGCAGAGTAAGAAATTTAGGTATTCTTAGCAGGGTGAAGGCCAACATAATAGTAGTAGAGATTACAGGTAGTGGTATAAGAAGAAATGGGGAAAATATATTTCTTATTCTAAAGCTAGTATTCCATAGTCTAAGCAATCTACTAATTGTCATTTTAAGAATAACTGAGGCTTTAAGGAACAAGGTGCCTAATCTCAGGCCATTAGGGCCTAGTTAACTCCATCATATCCTCCTTACATATTTTATGGATAGTTGAACCATGCCTTTTCTAGTAAAGAAAGAAATATGCTCTTTAGATATGGACAACCTACCCATACTTAGAGGAACTATCCTGCTGGTAATGTCGCTACTAGAGCTAATAAGGTTATGTTTGCCACATCTTTAACTTCACCATCTAAGGTTGATACTTTTGGTACTATAACTGGTCAAAATCATTTGTATCATTTTACCACCCGTCAAGAATCTGAGGATTTTTCTAATGTTGTAATTGGTACATTATAACTCTTCTTTCCTGATGTATATTACTTACTTGATCAAGGGTTTACTCTTTCTTATATGACCCCTTATATGGCCATTTATTTTAGTTTTGGTCATAAATGTATTTGTAATCTCTTTTTATGTCTACCTTGGTGGGTGACTCTATTGTGGATAGAAGGGTCTATAGAGGTTGTATGGTATCTTCTATCTATGGTAGGGAGACATTGGTGGATTTGATAGAGTTGGATATGCTAGATATTAATGTGATATTTGGGATAGATTATCCCATTTGTGATATGAGTCTTTTAATTATAGAGCTTGAAAGGTAAGCTTCCAATTGATGAATAAACTGGTGATTGAGTAGGAAGGAAATTCCATAGTGCCTAAGGAAAGGTTAATTTCTTATCTTAGATCTTAGAAATTGATTTACAATAGGACTTATATAATCTTATTTTGGTTAAGGATTCTGATTCTGAGGCCCTTCTTTGCAATCCCTCCCTAATGTCAATGAGTTTCCTGAAGTATTTCTCAATGATTTTTCAGACATTCCTCCCAATAGGGAAATAGACATTGGGATTGATCTCCTTCTAGATACCCATCTTATATCTATCCCTCCTTACATGATATCTCTAGCTGAGTTAAACGAACTTAAGAAGTATTTGAAAGATCTTGTTGATAAGGGTTTTATTTGCCCTAGTATATATCTGTGGGGTGCTCTTATTATTTTTCATGGATAAGAAAGACTTATAGACTATCGACAGTGAAATAAGGTGAATGTGAAAAATGAGTATTCTTTACCTATAATTAATGACCTATTTGACTAGCTTCAGGGCTCTAAGTACATTTTAAAGATTGATCTTTAGTGGTGTTATCATCAATTGAATATTAGGGAGGTGGATATCCCTAAGAGTACTTTCCAAACCCTATATGTCCATTATGAGATCTTGATCATGCCTTTTGGGTTGAACAATGCTCTGATGGTATTCATGGATCATATGAATTAGGTATTCCATTAGTTTCTTGACTTATTCATCATTTTGTTTATTGGTAACATCTTAGTATACCCCAAGAGTGAGGAGGATCAGTCTAATCACCACTTTATAGTGTTGTAGAATCTTAAAGATCAATGCTTATATGATAAGTTCTCTAAGTGTGAGTTCTTCTTAAATTTGTGACCTTCTTTGGTATGTTTTTTCTTTAACATGGTGGATCCAAAAAGAGTTAAGGTAGTTAAGAAATGGCCTATGCCTATGACTCCAACTGATATTTAGGGTTTCTTAGGTTTAGCTGGGTAATATAGGGGGTTTGTGAAGAGTTTTTTTGATTGCGGCTTCATTTACTAGGTTGAATCAGAAGAAGGTGATGTTTTATGGTTTGATACTTGTGAGAGTAGCTTTGGAAGTTAAAGGACAAGTTGACTTCAGCTCTAGTTTTGACCCTACCTAAGGTGCTGATGATTTTATTTTTTATTGTGACGTGTCTAGTGTGGAACTGGGTTGTGTATTGATACATCATAGTAAGGTTGTGGTGTATGCATCTAGGAAGATTAAAGTGTATGAGAAGAATTATCTACCTTATGATTTGGAGTTGCTGGTTGTGGTCTTTGCTTTGATGATTTGGTGTCATTACTTGCATGGAGTTCCTGTTGACATATATTTAGACCATAATATATTGCAATATATGTTTATCCAGAAGGATTTAAATCTCAGGAAAAGGAGAAGGCTTGAGTTACTCAAGGATTATTACATAAGTCCTTATTATAACACAAGTAATGCTAAAGTTGTTTTTGATTCTCTTAGTATGTTGTCTATAGAAATCTTATCTCTTATTGATAAGGAGAAGCAAGGTTTAGCAAAGGATATTCATTATTTGTCTAATTTTGGAGTCTTCTTTTAGTCTCTGAGGATGGACAAGTGATTAAGTAAGAGGTCGAGATATTATCTCTTAATGATGAGGTAAAAGAGAAGCAAACTCAGGATATAATCTTGATGCAGAAGAAGGATGATGTGGGTCAGTAGAAGTTCATGGGTTTTAAGATTGGTTGAGATGGTATCTTGAGGTATTAAGGTAAATTATGTATTCCCGATGTTGATGGGCAGCTAGAGAGGATCTTGGATAAGGCTTATGAGTTAAGGTACAAAGTCCATCATAATTCAACAAAGATATTCCATGATTTGAAAGAGATCTATTAATGGAATGATATAAGAGAAAAGTGGCCAATTTAGTGGCAAAGTGTATAGTGTGCCAATAAGTGAAGGTGGAGCAGAGGCCTTATAGTTTTTCTCAAAAGATCGAGTTGCCCCTATGGAAGTGGGAAGTAAATAACATGTACTTTGTTATTGGACTTTCATTATCTAGAAGTCAGTTTAACTTGATTTGGGTCATATTTGATAGGATGACTAAGTTTGCTTACTTTTAGCCAGTGAAGACTAGTTATTCTACGAAGGATTATGCTAAGTTGTATATATTCAAGAGGTCGTCAAGTTGCATGGTGCACCTGTTTTTATTATATCTAATGGAGGTACGCAGTTCTCATCTCACTTTTGGAAGTCATTTCATAGAGGTTTGGGAACTAAGGTGAACCTTAGCATCACTTTCTACCCTCACATAGATCAAGTGGAGAGAACTATTCAAACATTGGAGGATATTCTATTTTCTTGCGTGATTGACTTTGGTGGTAGTTGGGTTGAACATTTTCCTCTCATAGAGTTTTCGTATAATAACAATAATCATTCTTGTATTTAGATGGTACTATTTGAGGCTTTGTATGGTAGGAAATGTTGTTCTCCTGTTGGGTGGTTCGAGGTTGGTGAGATTAGATTTTTTGGTCTTGACTTAGTTTATCAAGTCATGAAAAAGGTGAAGGTGATTTAGGATAGACTTAAGACTGCTTAGAGTCACAAAAATTCCTATACGGATGTGAGGAAAAGGGAATTTGAGTTTGATGTTATTGCTTGGGTGTTCTTAGAGTTATCTCCAATGAAGGGATGATGAGGTTTTGAAAGAAGGGGAAGCTCAGACCCCAATATATTGGCCGGTACTAGATATGACCCACGTCCAAAAAACACTCAAAGAGGGTTATTTCAATCACTTTAACAATCAAATACATGTTCTCTTCTCACTAAAATCTATAAGTCAAAAACACTATGGTTTCCTAAGGAATTAGAAATTAGAGCATCCAAGTGTTGATTTCTCTCCATAGTTCTTGATATCTCGGGCATGTTAGTCTTCCATGAAACTTGTATTACTTAAAGCATGTGTTTAACTTGTTGTTCATATGGATTTGAATATGTGTTTGGATATGGTCGAGGGTTTTGGAATGAATTCTACTTTAATTTAATTCCTATGATTTTATATTCAATGTTCATGCTATATCAATAGTTTTGGGATTAATTGGGTGCATGGGTATGTGAATTGGAATGGGGGTCGAGGCATTCCCCCAATTTGATGATTTTGGTTTTGAATTTGGTTTGGTAAGTTGTGTTCCCACAACCAACTTGTATAATTGGATTCAAATATGATTTGTCATATGGTTTGACTTACTCACCTATATTACTGCATTACATAATAGGTTAAATAGATGAAAAATGTTTTTGAAGGCCTTGTGGCCATGCTTGATTTTTAAAATTGAAAGTTTGAGGCTAGAGGTATTCCCCTTTGTGGAACTGATAAACTAAAAAAATAGGTCGAGGTATTCCCCAATTTTAATTTAATGTACAAAGGGGGTTGTGGCATTCCCCCACATTGATTTAATGAACAAAGGGAGTCAGCGCATTACACAAAATTAATGGAATTGTGATGGCATAATTATAAGGTTGCATGCGTATGGGTATGACGATACCTATAGTTTACCGTAGAGGTCAATTCCTTAGTTCAATGGGTAGGCTATGTGAAACTTATTTTTAATTGGGCTTAATAGTTGTTATGTAGCTAAGACTTGAAGGTGTAGTTCCTGCAAGACCAATAGTGGAAACTCGTATTTAGCAGTATGAGGGTTGGTCTTAATGACCATGTGCATGGTTCACACTATTGATATTTATTTGTATCCTTCATTGACATGGGGTCGGGGCATTCCTTGGTATTCCTTGATACCTCTTCTTCATGCGACTAACATACATTAGGGCCCTTTTAGTAGGGGGAGCTGGAACAATATAGTTAGTGGCTGCCTTTTTATGATGGTTAAGGTTCATAGTCTAGGCTAATGTTTTACTTGCATACTAAGCCTTTTTCCTAACCTAGCATCTTATATATATTTATGTATGCATGTATGTGAACATGTACTTTGCATTTGGTCTAGTTTTAAAATTGGTATTATTTTATCCTTATGTTAAGGTAAATGCTAGCATTAAACCCGTTAACCATCCTCAAAAAGTTGTATCCCCATGCAATGCAAGAACCGGAGGCACTTTTACTTTTTCCTATCCAATTATAGGATTTCTAGGTTGTTAGCATTCTGCTTTAAAGTGGTGATCTTCCATTCTCTGTAAGGCCTATCTTTTTGAAGACTCTTTTGATTTTTATCTTAGACTATTTCTATTGGAGCCTTTTGGATATCATCGAGGGTATGTTCCGATTTAGAATGGATTTGGTCTATTTAGTTATTTTTTGAATTATTGTGGATTGGGATGTTGTTAAAATTATCCAGTTTCTTTTCTGAGTTGGTTGTCTTGTTATATAATAATAATTAATCTGCCGCTAGCTGTATTGTGTGTTGTTTGGCTTGGTAATGGGTATGGTCTCTAATCCTTGGCGAACTTGAGATACCCATCTCGGATAGGCTTTGATTCAGATCATAACACACATCTACACAAATTTTAAGCTATGGTCAAATTCCAGGTAGACTTGATTCATTATTAATAACTTGTGAGATCATACTACGTCATGTATTCTCTTAAATCAAATAGCTTGAAAAAAGTTTATTCAAAGTATATTTTACTCCTTAGGCCTTAGTTATGTTTCAAATTTATGAAGATCCTTAAGTGAATATTTCACAATATCTTTATTATATCAAGCGCTCGTGTTCTAGTTCTTCAGTGACCTTGATGGTGATGTTGTTGGAAGTTGAGTAATAGGCTTGAATGATTTGTTGATATATCTTTAGATGATGTCTTGTGGCAGTTAGTTACTCTTTGATTAGCTAGTAAAGTAGATTTTTTAAGACGGCAAGAAGTAATGTATATTGAGCTTAACCTCTCCAAGTGGATAGTGAATATAAATTCCCATAGTTGAGACTAGTGTAATCATTTTAGTGGTGGTGCTTTATATCTCAAAGTATATTTTGAACATGGTATTAGCATGCAACTAAATTTAATTGTCTATCCCTAAGAGATTTATAAAATTTAGCTAGTTAAGTGTGGTAGGTTCGTAAGAAAGGGAACAGTTAAATAATGTTTTTATGTTAGAAGTTATTCGCGCCAAAGAATAAAGCATATCAGTTTTATCCTTATTGTTGGCCTAAGATACTATTGTTTCATAATAGGAATCTTCTGACCAAATGTGTCTCACGTTCAGCTCTATGTCGTTCCCATTCTACGAGCTCAGACTAGCAAACATTGGATGCTTTTATCATGTTATAATCCTTATTAAGATATCTTATTCAGATCATGCCCAAAATTCTTCCCTCCCTAATGTTATTATTACATCTGACAAGGAGTGTTGAAGGTAACATATATTACTTTATCAGTGACTCTTACAAATTTCATGTCGTTATCTATCATTTTTACTTCTAATTATATGTTCTTGTCAGGAATGCTTTATTTAATTTATAAACTCTCAGTAAGAGTCAGTTCGTATAGAAAGCAATCCTGGTCACCGATTGATGTGGTGCAGAAATATATCACTTATGATCCTTAAACTCGGAGAATATGGATATATTTAAGGTTATTTTGTTGGATTTGGTGTGTTTTTTTAGTGTTTTCCAGGAAACTATGTTTGTGATACCAAAAGGAAGAAATAGATGTAAAGTTGAAATTTTGGGCTACTAACTTAGGTATTTTTGGGCATATGTGTTACATACTTGGAATATGTGAGCAAAGTATGTTGAAGAACTGAATTCTAGAGGCTAAGAATTAGGAAATAAGAATGGTTCATGGTCGCTGGCAGCTCTGACAGTGCTTCATTAATTTGGCCATAACTTTTCACCTCGATATCAGATTAAGGTGAAATTGGAACCATGGGAAAGATAATTCAATATCTATTTTATGGTGAATGATATTAAACATTCCAAGTCAACATAGGGACCATATGTTCACCATACAGACCGTATGTAGAAACTATATGTTCCAAAGTGAAAAACCAGAGAGTTACAGTTTCAGTTCCTAAGGCTTGGTACATATAAAGTCAATATATAGTTTGTATGTTCAACATACAGTCTATATGTGGAGTTTATAAGTAGCCACTGGCCTTAACTTTTTTGAATTGTTTCAACTTTGTTTCCTAGGGTTTCCATGTAACCTATATACACTCCTATTTTTAGTCCTTATTATGTATATTTAGTCAAGTTTTCATAATATATATAGTATTTGAATTCTAGTGTTTCTTGTAATATATAAATACTATTTATGCTTTGTTTAGTTGATTCATTCACATATTCAGAGAAAGGCCCTATGGGTTCAAACTCACATATACTCTTGTTGTTCTTTGTTTTTTATTCAATTTAAGACATTCAGTTTTCTTCTCTCATTATTGTGATATTAATTCTACGATTTTGTCTTGGAATCCCATGAATGATCTCATAACTATGTGCGTTTAATTCCCTTAAATAGGGATTTGGGAACCCTAGTAGATTAAGAAAGTAGAGAAAGTGTCAAGTCATTCTAGACAAAGATTATTACGTGTATTGTGATTTACTTCACTCTAATTGTTGTCTTAACAGTTGGAAATGTTACGGATCCTTCTTGTATTGTCTACAAACCTGAGAGAGAGGTAGATATTTGGAAAAGTAGATCATATCAATAATTTGGGATTAATTTCCAAAATAAGCTTACTTATATTATATTCTTAAGACAGTTAACTCCCATCTAAACAACATGAGATCGAGAGGAAATATTTAAAATTGGGGTCCAAGGCAAGGGTTAGTAAGGAGGCACTATGAGACCGAGAGAATATGAGTGAAATTTCCCAAATAGTGCCGAGAGATAGTTGGTGATACATAACTTGTAAGTTTCTATATGCAAGGTCGTAGAATAGTTCTATAGTGCACGATAATTTTGCATATTTGAGAAACTATAGGAACACAAGCCTATTGCCTAGTGTTCGTCTTTGATTGTTAACCACCAAAAGCAACTAAGACTTGTTACTTTTATCTAGTTATTACAAATCCCCCTTTTTTACTTTTTCGCACGCCCGGGTGATTTCACTAAGTTTGAGATATATTTCTATCCTATTCACTATGGGATCGACCCCAACCTGTTTGGGTCACTATATTTTGCCAACGACCACTTTATCCTTCTAAGGAGGGGTAGTTTCGACATGATCATCGACCATACAAAAAACCTCTTGTAGTTTCCCATCTCTTCATCTGGTCTTACTATCCTAAGTTTCATGTATATGCCTATTCCTTGAATTTTATTATTTCCACTTATTATATAAGTAAACCCAATTGATTCCTTACTCCAAATATAAATCCTCCCCAACCAAAACAAATACCCATATTTAGAAATTTTTATCATAATAGTTATCCAACTATAGAATTCAACCACACAGTACTAGTGAGTTCTGTAATTTTCAAAATAATCAAAGTTTTAGTTGGAAATTTAATCATCCAATTTATATTAAGCTCTTAGAATTCTATGTTAGGGATCACATCTCTTTCCTTATCCTTTGAACCAAGTCAGTCTGAATGATCCCAAGGGAGAGATATTCTAACACCCTAAAATTCTAGGTCAATATTAGAATAATGATTCATGTTTATGAAAAATAAAACATCATGTTTTTATAGTTTTGAAAGTTATTTAGACATATATTAAGGCCCAAAATAACTCCAAGATTATAGACAAGTCAAAATATCCTATACCTATTGAATTTGGGTGAAGAATATTGCTATAGTCCAATTCAAGCAAGAACAAATTTAAATTACAACGTATTTTTTTTACTAAGACCATCAAAAAATTGAATTATGTTTCCAACACCACAAGTTTTGCCTTAATCCGATATCGGAGTAAGCAGTTATGGTGAAGTCACTGAAGAACTGTCAAAGCTTCCAGTGACAATGACTCTTGATGATGACTTGTAGTCAGACTGTAAGAGTCGTTAGGAGAACTTGTCATCATGATATTGAGGACCAAAATTTTTATTCTTCGACCAAAACTCAAGCCATGACTCCTGGCCACACCCAACGAGTTGTAGCTTAAGTCATTGGGACTACTTCCATGAATTTTCTAAACTATTTTGGAGGGGTGGTTTGGTCCTTTATTACAATTTTCACACCAAAAATAAGTTGTTTAATCACTTCAAGGGATGAATCATTATACTAAAACACCCATAAATCTCTCATTCCTTAAAATTAATTCAACACAGAAAAATTAGACAGAAATAGGGGATTTTTCACTCCAAGCAAGAAATATGGCTTTTCAACTTCTGGATCCAAATTCAAATATTTCTTCAAGTTTTGAAACCTTAGATATGTGAGTATTCAATATGGGACTTTGTTCACCCTTATTCCAAAGCACTAGTTTCAAATATGAATTTCAATTATATTTCTTTGACTCCCATGAACTAGGGTTTTTACCCAAATAGATTTTCAAGCCTCTAAGATTCTGCACTAATAATCAAAACCCATACATAACCTCACCCTATTTCAACATAATCCCAAGATAAATATTCAGCTACTCACGAATCTTAAGGAATGAAACATACCAAAATGGTTATTCAAAGGTTTTATTGAAAATGCAAGAAAGAGTATTCTTCAATTTATCTTGAATTACAAATAAACTCAATTTGAAAATAACTCAAAATATTTTTTCCAAAATTAGTATGGTTTTACAAAGAAAAAACTTAAAAATCTAATTGGCCAAAAAGTGAAAGGATTTTCATCCTATAGAGAATTGGAACCAACTGTGGGAAATGACAAATCCGCCCCTAGGAAATTTTCTTCCCAATCGCGATTGCCGGAGCTTGATCATGATCGCCGCTCCAGCAATCGCAGTGAGCCCATCTTGACTAAACTTGACTTGTCACGATCGTGAACCTTCGACCTCGATCGTTGTAACTGAGGGTCACTTCCTACTCATGTTTTTTCTAGCTTTTGTACTAACTCTTCCTTTTTTTTTATCTCTTTTCAGCTCATTTCACTTCTTTTCTTTCCATCACCTATATACCTACGAAACTTGGGGCTTAGTGCATTCAAATGATAAATTCGTCTTATTAACACCTTTAAATGATAGTAGTGTGCACAAATTTGGACATCAATGAGTGGTAAATTTACCATTCATCAACACCCCTAACTTAAACCTTTGGTTGTCCTCAAGCAACACTACTTCTTACTTAATGAGACTATGCTATTGTAATCAAATTTAAATAACTAAATGATCACAATTACTTCAGACTTGATTAACCCTAAAAAGTAGCTGTACAGCATGAGCAAAGTTATTCTCACGACTCCCCAAAACATGAAACATAATTTTTTATAGAATGCAAAAGACTTTAAATAATAGTCAATTCAACAATAACCAACTCTCTAGAATTGGCTCCCTATCGATAGAAACTCAAGTACACTCCTTTGCCTCAGATTTCGAAAGATAACAATTCACCTGCCTCAATTAGTCTACATGCCTCCTCACGAAAAGGTAATCCTATATCTAATATGCAATAAGGGATTTAAATGCAAAATCATACTCTCACAAAGATTTTATTAATGCTTAAAAGTATCATACCATATGCGTGCTCTTATTTTCAATTACCACTATAATGAATACACTTGATTGGAGATCTTGAAGAGATTTTTAGAGCTTATAACATAGGTTTGAGAAAGGTTATGATATAATATGGGTACAAAGTGACTACACCCTCCTTGAACATCTACATCATACTATTTAACCAAACTTTTGACCATAGTCAACTTCATTTGTTTCCAAAATTCACACATGCCTAAATTGTCTATCTTGATTTACCCATATCCTTTGAAATGTTTTCTTTTTGGACTATTTTTTTATGCATATTATTCCTTCTTTTGATGATTCCTTTCTTTTTCCCTTTTTTCACTTTCTCTGTCTACTAAGGTTTTTAGGCATCCACTTTCAATACCACGGCCCAAGGTAACTTCTTCAAAAACTTACCGACCCCAACATAGGCATTTGACCTAAAGTTTCATTTTCCATGTTCAAGGAGGGTAGGGTTCAAAAGAAAAATAAACTTTAAATGGTTCAAGGCTTTTGATGTAGTTTCCAAAGAAAGGATTGAAGGATCAAAATAGGTAACTAAGGATACCATTATATGTACGGGTAGGGTATTTAGGCTAAAGTTGGTTCCTATGTTCAGAAAGAAGGCCTAAGATCATTTCACCATCCAAGTATAATCACAATTAGCCTTGAGAGACTAACGGAGCAAGTTCTAGACGATACAAGTATTCATGAGAGATACACAATTACATTCACCACACATGGCATGTAAACTTTTTAAGGAGGCTCAATTGTATTTCCTACAAAAGAGAAAAGGAAGTATTTACCATATACTGCAAACTAAAGACTTTGGAGTCACAAAAGGAGGTAAATTATTGTTATAAAATTGTTCACATCCATGCCCTTGGTTTTAAAAAAATTTTGGACCTAGGGGGTGTTTGCTTTACATTTACACCTTTCAAAATTTGCTATTGATGGCAACAAAGCAAGACGTCGTCTCATATTTTGGCTCTCATAAAGGTAAATTATATTGCTACTAAGACTTCACCATAGGTATAAGAGCGACCCCAAAACACCAATGCTACACATAATTAGACTTGCCCTATATCTATGGCATAAGACCTAATCATGAATATTTTCCCTTAAGAATGTCATTACTTAATCTATCGTAGGGAAAGGCTCATCCAATATCATCGTAAGCAAGATAATTATAAATAAAAATCTAAGAATGAAACAAGAAACTAATCTATGAAATATCGAAACCATTAGGGGGACGAATATTACAACCCAAAATAAAAATAAAAATCATCCAAATAAACATAAAAACCTCCACAAATATCTTTATAATACAAACCAACTTAATGAATACAAAGATGGGCACCCCAACTAGAAGCTTCCAGTCACCTCACTATAAAATAAAGAAATTGTAAAAAGAGTAAAGGGTGCTCCCTATAACTGCATCAAGAAATGTTGTCGTCGTCGGTCTCTGCATCACCTCAAGCATCATCTGAGCCTAACCACTCAGCTGGGGCCTCATTATGACTATCAAATATTGAGAAAGGAAGAATATCTCTGGGATTTAGGACCTTAAAAAGGTCCTTCATCCCTTTCCAAATCTTTGTGAAAAATTTATCCCTCCTTTTCTCCCTCTTCTTCATCTTCTCAAGCGAGTCCCTTAGCTCTCTACACGAATGTAATATAGATGAGTAGGCCCTTTCAAGCCTATAAATAGTGGCCCCTACTTTTTCTAATCCTCCAGATATATCTCATAGTCGGATCAAGAAACATATGAGTGGCGAATAGTGGAAGACTCTCCTTATCCCAAAGGGAGTAGCCCCGTTATCTCTCTCATCTTGTGTGAGATCTTATAAAATTTCCTTGCTAAGGATGGCCCATATGAATCCACATTTTCCTCCACTGACCTCCCTATGTCAACTTTCCTTATTTTGTTTTTCCCTAGAGTTCCCTCTCCTTGGATCATTAGTAAGTAAATAGATGTCTTGGCAAAGATCCAACAATCTTTGGGAACTCATCAACCTTGGATCGCCTATACATCCCAATGATCAATAATGAAACAAAATCATGTATTCCTCATTCTTTATATAATGCCGAATCTCCATGAGCACAAACTGCCAGACATTCAGAAAAATAATGTCAAGGGACATGCCACCATTTGAGCATACATAGTTAGGACATTTGTCAAGTTGGTGGAGGGGGAGAATCTACTACAGATAATGTTCCACGAAATCCTTGCTTTGTCTATGAAATGACTTATCAAAATCCCTGTCTTAGTGTTGGCCAAGGGGTTTTCCCTCCCCAGGCATAAATGCTCAGCCAGCCAGCTCACAGGAGCATAATCCTTGGCCTTATAACCATTCATGTCAACGCTGTCCAGCCCATAAACTCCATTGATCTGCTCGTCCTCAAAATAAACATCTTTGCCCCTATTTATTACCACTAGGTTACGGTTAGAGTGATCTACTAAACAAAGATTCGCGTAAAGCTCCATTACCCATTGTTCATTTTTTCGGCATGGTTCTAGGCCAAATAAAATCAATCATATGGTCTCCATTATCTCATATAGGGTCGAGAGTTTTTTGGGCATCTTCTCTAGTAAGATCGCTCTCTCGGGCAGTAATTTCATCCACGTGAGGTCCACATAATATGTCCACATTCCAAGGCCATGAAGTAGTGGTTATCATAGGATGCCATTTGGTACCTGGGATTCACACACAAGGCATTAGTTCCCATATAAAATATGAGGTACATGTGTTATTTAACTTGATTTAACTGAGGGAAGGGGTTATTGGACCTGGGCTGGCTTAAAATTCAAAATATAAGATTTGCACTAGTCTATCAATTGGTCTCAATTATCATAATCTCAGTCCACCTGGATGTAATTGCAACTCCTGAGACCATTCAAGATCATGCTCTTATTTATCATAACTGCGAACATCATACTGACATCATAGTAACTGAGGCAAGTTTGATCAAATTCCCAGATTCCTAAACTTCCAATTTCATTGCGTATTTGTGTTCCACATTAAAGATTTTACATTATAACTATTGAACATAGTCCCTAGGTGTTTAATCATGCTCTTTGAACATGTTAATAAAATTAAGGAATTCATTCGGGTATTTAATCGACCACTTGTTGTTTGCAATTTATTTCTATCATTTTGAAAAAAAATTGGTACTCAATACTTCCCCAAGTATATGCAAACCAAAAACAATAGCGAACCACTCCAAAAAAGCACAATTGCACAAAGATTTATCATGAAAAATTTAATTTTAGGCCAATCTTAAGACAGGAGTTCTAAGGCCTATACATATATGTAAAAGGCCAATTTAAAGCATATACTGATTGAGACATGCAAAGAGGGATTTAGTGTAAAATTTGCATGCTCCAAGTATGATTGAAAATAGGTGCAAATTGAGAGAAAATTTAACAAAGTTTGAAGGGTAATATGGTTGGGGTTGTGGTTATTTAGTTTTTAAAATAGTCTTGATCATGATCGTGATTGGGGGACCACGATCACAAGACCCATGTTATCGCGACCACAAACCACGTCCTATCGCGATTGTGATAACCAAGGATATTTATGCTCCCCAACTTTTAAGTATTAATACCATTACTCAAATGTACCACACTAACCTTTTCTCAATATCATTAAAAACACCTTGTAGTACCACAATTTCATGGATTAATCAAAAACAAAAATGAAATCAACTCTAACAATAAAAATTCAAAAGATATGGGCTACTTTCATGGCATTGATGGGTTGACTCACATCCAGTGCTAATTTATCATCTCAGAATAAAGTTATTCAACTTTAAAGGTGTGCCCATGTGGTACCCATCATACCATGTCCACTACAACAATTATGGATAGTACTTGTAGATCCATGGTTTGTTTCTTTGTCTTATATACTTCAAAGGACACTTCATTAATTTGGACAAAAAATTTCTTATATCCTTGCTCCATATCAACAATATCTCTTTTTTTGTGCAAGAAAAGGTCTCCCAAGCTAATTTCCAAGTACAATAAATCCACCAGAAGAAGGAAATGATCCACCTTCACCACAACATCAAACAAAACTCCAACCGCTCCATTGATAGAACAATACATCATTAATTGTCTAATTGTTGTTGGAGTAGGAATACCCAAACCAAGTGTTTGATATATTGAATATAGAATGATATTGATTCTTTCACCAAGGTCACACAAGGCTTTCTTAAATTTACGTGTCCCTATAGTGCAACGGATTGTAAAGGCCCCATGATCCTCCTTCTTTTCTGCTATAGCACTAGTCATTATAGAGTTATACCCATGGGGTCACTTCAATGGTTTTTCCATCAACATAATATTTATTTTACATGAACTTCTTCATTATCTTACCATAAACCATTATATGTTGAATGGCCTATAGCAATGACATATTTATTGAAAGATTAATAAGCTTAGAAAAGAATATCTTGAATTTGAAATTATCCTCCTTCTATTCGAATCTTTGTGGGAATGGAGGAGGAACCTTCAAGGTACACATTGGATCAATTTGTGGTTCATCATTATTAACTACCTTAGTATTTCCATTTTTATCAACCATTTCTCCAGTTATCGTTGGTTCTTTTTCATCCACTTCTTGAGATATTGGAGCCTCCCCATTTGAATCAACCACAAGCTTTTTCTTCATATTTATTTGTTAAATATTGGTGTATTTTTAAACTTCACCCATATTATCACTAAGGGTCTTGCCAATACTAGTGATGATTGCTGGTACTTGGGCATCATTCTTTAGATTCGTAATGGTATCACTAGGAAGGCTCCCTTTTTGTATAGCTTTAATTTGAGTAGAAATTTGTCCAATTTGAGTATCCAATTGTTTTATTGAGGTGGAGTGTGATTTAATCATTTGGTTGATTTTCAAAAAGTTTCTTGTTAATTCTCAGATCATTTTGTTTGTTCCCTCCACTCTCATCAAGATTCTTACTAAAAAATCCTTAGTCTTGAATTTTTCGAGATCAATAGGGTTTGCCTCTATGCTCTTTAATTCATAATGGGGGAACATATATTTCGTAATACCTTTCATTTTCCCTTAAAACATGTCTCTATCACTATCACGCCATTCCTATTCTCTATGATGATCGGTCCAACTTTTGCTCCCACCCTGCATTTGGTAAGCCGTGCGGGAACCCCTTAGATAGCTAGCCAAGTAACTCATTTCTCCATCAAGCCTCTTTGCCGGTTCTTCACCATATCCCTTAGATGCCACGGCATTTACCATTTTTGTGGGTGCACCCATGATATGCTTTGTTAGGAGTTCTAACTGCATTATCATTTTGGTAATGTTTTCCTCCCTCTTTCTTCTTTCTTCCTTTACTCTTTATCAACATAGGAGGTGGTAGGTGACCCTTTATATACCTTGGTATCTTGGGTATTACACCCTGTATTTTCCTTTGTTACATCTTCATGCAAGGTTGAAGCCATGCCATATAACAATTTCACAAGTTACCCACCGACTGCATTATCCACCACAATTTTGTTTAGTTGATCTAAATCTTGGTAGAATATTTTGAGAAGCTTCTTCTCTAGGACCTTATGGTTAGGACTATACATAACCTTTACATTAAATCTCTCCCAAACCTCATATTGAGTCTCTCCTTTCAATTGACAAAACTTTATTATTTTGCCATTCAATTGCAACATCTTTGATGGCGGGAAGTATTAATCTAAGTAAGCATTGGTAAGTTTGTCCCATGATATGATGGGGACGACGGGAAGATATCGTAGTCATAACACTGACTTACTTGTTAGATAAAATGGAAAGAGGTACAATCATATGGATTTTTGTGAGATGTGGAAATGTCGAAGGGGGCACACACATTAAAAAAATTCTTCAAGTGCAAATTTGAGTCTTCATAAGATTGACCCCCCAAAAGACCTTTCATTTGAACCATGTGCAACATAGCACTCTTAACATGGAATACCCCATTCCCTTGATTCAGTGGGATACAGATAGAAGTCGCACGTCCAACATCATAGAGTGGCTCCTCATCATCAAGAGGTTTATGAAAGGATTTAGATATAGCGCCTAATGCTCATGTAAGTGTATGTGGTCTCACCAAGTAATAATGTTTCCTTAAATAAAGCTGAATATTGAACCCTCAGAGACTTGTATCAACAAATATGTAGCTCAAGTTCAACTATTGAGATTAAAGTGGTGCATTGTAACCAAAAGAGTTTTGAAAGTTTGTCAACTAAAGGTAAACTAAAATAATCCAGAAAAGTAAAGACTTTAGACAAGCAATGGATGAAAACCCATGGTTAAGGCACTGTGATTGATCATACCACACTAATAAAATTCCTTCATTAGATTACTTATCTTGGTTATTGATTCATAGGGTTTATCATATGTTCATGGTCTTCCGACCTCTAACCTTGTACCTAATTGAACACTACAACTACATCATTGAGCGGGCATGTTATAATCCATTTAGATACATTAAGATATCATCCTACTCATGAACCAAACAAGTCTTATAGGTATATCCCTATCCTAATCTCTAATTCAAATTCCTTATTTTATAAAATAATAAGAACCTTGTTATATCAATCCCTAGGTTCTATCTTCCTGCTCCCCCTTCTAAGATCACAAGGTTGACAATATATGTATTCTAAGGTTAGATACTCATTAAAATAGTTAAAACAAGGATAAAAACAAAAAAATATGATAATAAATCCAAAAAAAATCATTTCAAAGCGAAAGTAAACATGTTCTTGACCTTAACCCCGGAAAAGGGCTTTTAGTCACTCATGGACATAGTCGTAATCAAGATAGTTGAGTTAAAGATAAAATCCATTAAAAATATATAGTAAGATAATAAAAACCATAATTTAAGTGTTTTAAAGCCCCTATCCATGTTTCAAAGTCTTCCAAGGTCGATAACATCAATTTCTAGTATCTTATTTATAGGAGGACCAAACTATCGATTTTTGCACTAGGTCCGCGTCACAAAGCTCACAGTGGGGAATAGGGTGTGCGACACTCCCTTATCAATGATACCCACTGTATTGGGTCCATTATTTATCTCCTGGTGCATTTAACATGCCTATTTTCCTTTTCTTTGGTCCACGACGCACCCTTGACATCTAAATTTCCAATTATCATCAACTTCTATCTTGTGATTTTGTCGATCAATTCCAAGACTTTTTGTGTTTTCCCACTTGATTTGAGCTTATATATCCTTCATATATGATCATCATAAAATCATAAAGTATCTTATATCATTAAACACAAAAAATTAGGGATCAAAACATCACAACATCCAAGACAATGAACCAGAAACTTAAGCTAAGAATACTAGTTTTGCCCCTTTTGATCTTTCACTTAGTTTTGACTCTTGGATTGATTAAATTACACTTTAAACACTAAAAGAAAGTTTTTCCACACATAATTACACAATAATACCATTATGAACTCATTACATACTTTAGAATCCATCGCGATCAACTAGAACAACACCTAGCTCAAGCTACTAACACTAGTTTTCTCTTATGAACTCTAAATGATTAATTTAAGTACAAACATGTTTGAGATACACCTTAAACATTGTAATAACATACTTAAGTACTTACATTCTTATTTATATCATTATATACTCATTAATCATTCGAATTTCCCTTAAACAAGGCAAAATAATCTACGATAACAAAACTAAGATGCATTAAACCACCTTAGATCACCACCCCACACTTAAAGCCTTGTTTGTCCTCGAACAACTCATTACTATAAGCATCATAAGTTGAGGGGACTCTACAATTTTAATACACTCAAGACACTCAAGATAGTACTACAATGACTAAACAGAATGCAAGTTTCTACACTAAGCATGTTATGTATACAATTGAAAGTTCAAGAACACTACTTTAAAACATCCTAGCCACAAGAATTGACTCACCAAGTTAGCAAACTCATGAACATTTTTCAATCAAATACAACATATAATTTACCCAAAATTCATCAAACATATGCCCTCATAATAAGAGAGTTACCCATAATCACTCATATAAATGCTACTTTTAACCAATTGGGTACAATTATCAAATTTCACTAACTCTCACAAAGAATTCACAAGTTACACATAATGAACCATAAGATTTCCCTTAGTGTCATACTCAACTAATATCAGAATGATAAAGCTTAGGATCTGATAGATCTTTAATAGTTGTAATGTAGGCTAAGGGATGGGCAGGAACTATTTTGGCCAAGAATAGTGACTATCATCCCTAAGCTCTTCAATACATCACATTTTTTTATGAAGACCAATCACTAACAACCAATTTACTCCATTTTTGTCTACCCATATCTTTTGTTTTGCCCCATCTCATTAAGTTCATTCATATATACTATGTTAGAAGTATGCTATGTACTCATCATTTGATTTTACCCTTCTTCATACCCATTATACATTATGCACCCCTATGATAGTTAACCATAACTTAAACATTTGCCTTAGTTGAGGTGCAAAATGTCCAAGGAGGATAAGGAGAAAAAAGGTTCATTGTACATGCCTAGGCTAAAAATGCGAATTTCTTTAGCACAAATTTCTCTAACTCCCAACCACAACACAATAATTTTTACATACCAATATCTATCACTTTGGTGCTTTAATTTCACCTTTCTCCTATTTGAATTTTTAAATCCTTAACTTTATTAAATTTACACTAAAGAACTTAGGATCTTATATCATATTAAGGTCAATCAAAGAAGGGGATTATGTTACATATGAGGCTGCCAAAGAAAAAGCTAAAGGCTCAAGGGGTCTAACTAAGATTATCCACAAGGGTAGGTAGAAAAAGGTATAAAACATGGCTATTAAAGAAATGCCTATATCATCTTCCAAACCTATACTCTTTATTTTGCTTTGTATACACTCCAGGCAAGTTCTATTCAACAGATGCAAAAAGAAATATACAAACACTTTACACGCATATGGCACATGCTTAACTCAAGCAGGATCATCATAAACTCTCAACTAAACAATCAGATGAATTCAGCATTAAGCCAACAAGTACAAGAGTCATAAACATGATCCTAGTAGTCTCAAAAGTAGTAATACACACAATCAACATGCGTTTTTAACCAAACCACTTTCATCATGCAATAAAATATAGCACCAAAAAGAATATCTTATTTATTCTTAACAAAAAAAATTTAAAATTACCCTAAAAATGGGAATTTCCTCACCTCACACTTAAAAATCTACTTTTTCCCCAAAGTATACTTTAAAAGTAGAGATAGAAGTACTCCCTGAGGCCTCTATGCCTAGGTAGTAGTGTCTTCTTGTACAAAAGGGGTCTAAGGACTCCATACTTAGTCTTCGCCATGCTCAGTAGCTTAAACTTTTCGATACTCACATTTTTTATCAATTTGTGACTCGGCAAAAAAAAAACTAGTAAAGTAAAAACTGAAAATAAAACATACCTTAACTTGGGTTTCCTCCAAAGAAGTGCCTGATTAGTGTCGCGACACAACCCATATCAACTTTTTTCTTCATCTTGAGGATATAGATTTTACTTTCAAATGCATATCCATTTTTTTTATCATAGGAGGGTGGTACAAAGATGAAGATATAGAGTAATGGATGGTGCATGGTAAACCATTCGACCTTGAAGTTAGGTTTGGTTTTATGTTTCTTAACTGGTGCAAAACCAAGAATATAAGATTCTTATTCCTCATCTTCACACTCCCCCACTATTTTAGATGATTCCACAGACAAGACATCATCTAAATATAATTTAGAAATGTTCTATGAGTGAGGCCCAACCAATCTTACTTTAAAATTTATATTATCCTTATGTTGAGGTACATGCTATCGCTAAACCTATTAACCATCCTCAAAAGTTGTATCCCTATGCTATGCAAGAATTGGAGACACTTCGACTTTTTACTGTCTAATGATAGAATTTTTGGGTTGCTCTGCTTTAAAGTGGTGATCTACTATTCTCTGTAAGGCCTATCTATTTGAAGTCTTGTTTGATTTTTATCTTAGACTATTTCTATTGGACTATTTTCGATATCATCGGCGGTATGTTCTAATTTAGAATGGATTTGGTCTGTTTAGTTATTTTTTGAATTATTATGGATTGGGATGTTGTTAAAATTTTGAAGTTTTTTTTCTGAGTTGGTTGTCTTGTTATATGATCATAATTTATCCGCCGCTAGCTGTATTGTGTGCTGTTTGTCTTAGTAATGGGTGTGGTCTCTGATCCTTGGCAGACTTGAGATACCCATCTCAGATAGGCATTGATTTGGATCATGACACGCATCTACACATGTTTTAAGCTACGCTCAAATTCCAGGTACCCATGATTCATTGTTAATAACTTGTGGAATATGTGAGAAAAGTATGTTGAAGAACTGAATTCTAGAGGCTAAGAATTAGGAAAGAAGAATAGTTCATGGTCACTGGCAGTTCTGATAGTGCTTCATTAATTTGGTCATAACTTTTTACCTCGATATCAGAATAAGGTAAAATTGGTACCATTGGAAATAAAATTCAATTATCTATTTTATGGTTAAAGATCTTAAACATTCCAAGTAAACATACGGACCATATGTTCACCATATAGACTATATGTACACACTATATGTTCTAAAGTGATAAACCAGAGAGTTGCAGTTTCAGTTCTTGAGGCTTGGTAAATATAAAGTCAATATACAGTTCGTATGTTCAACATACAGTCTATGTGTGGAATTTATAAGTAGCCACTGGCCTCAAATTTTTTGAATTATTTTGACTTTGTTTCCTAGGGTTTCCATGTAACCTATATACACTCTTATTTTTAGTCCTTATTATGTAGATTTAGTCAAGTTTTAATAATTTATATAGTAGTTGAATTCTAGTGTTTATTGTAATATGTAAATACTATTTATGCTTTCTTTAGTTGATTTATTCACATATTCAGAGAAAGGCCCTGTGGGTCCAAGCTCACATATAGTCTTGTTGTTCTTTGTTTGTTATTTAATTTAAGACTTTTGGTTTTCTTCTCTCACTATTGTGATATTAATTCTATGATTTTGTCTTGGAATCCCATGAAAGATCTCATAACTATGAGCGGCTAATTCCCTTAATTAGGGATTTTGGAACTCGGGTAGATTAAAAAAGTAAGTGCCAAGTCATTCTAGACCAAGATTCTTTCATGTATTGTGATTTACTTCACTCTGATTGTTGTCTTAACAGTTGCAAATGTTAAGGATCCTGCTTGTATTCACTACGAACCTGAGAGAGAGGTAGATATTTGGAAAAGGAGATCAGAACAATAATTTGGGATTAATTGCCAAAATAAGCTTACCTATATTATCTTCTTAAGCTAGTTAACTCCCATCTAAACAACATGAGATCGAGAAGAGATATTTAAAACTAGGGTTCAAGGCAAGGGTTAGTAAGGCGGCACTAAGAGACTGAGAGAATATGAGTGAAATTTCCCAAATAGTGCCGAGAGTTAGTTGGTGATACATAACTTGTAAGATTCTATATACAAGTAAGTAGAATAGTTCTATAGTGCACGATAATTTTGCAGATTTGAGAAACCAGGGGAATACAAGCCTAGTGTTCGTTTTTGATTGTTTACAACCAAAAGCAACTAAGACTTGTTGCTTTTATCTAGTTATTACAAATCCCCCCTTTTTACTTTTTTGCACTGGCGGGTAATTTCAATAAGTTTGAAATATATTTCTATCCTATTCACTATGGGATCGACCGTAACCTAGTTGGGTCACTTTATTTTGCCAGCGACCGCTTTATCCTTCTAAGGAAGAGTAGTTTGGGCATGATCATCGACCATACAAAAAACCACTTGTAGTTTATCATCTCTTCATCTAGTCTTACAATCCTAAGTTTCATGTATACTCCTATTCCATGAGTTTCATTATTTTCACTTACTATATAAGTAAACCCAATTGAGTCCTTACTCCAAATATAAATCCTCCCCAACCAAAAAAAATACCTATATTTAGAAATTTTTATCACGATAGTTATGCAACTATATAATTCAACCACACAGTACTAGTGAGTTCTGTAATTTTCAAAATAATCAAAGTTTTAGTTGGAAATTTAATCATCCTATTCATATTAAACTCTTAGAATTCTATGTTAGGGATCACATCTCTTTCCTTAGCCTTTGAACCAAGTCAATCTGAATGATCCCAAGGGGGGATATTCTAACACCCTAAAATTCTAGGTCAATATTAGAATAATGATACATATTTATGAAAAATAAAACATCATGTTTTCATAGTTTTGAAAGTTATTTAGACATATATTAAGGCCCCAAATAACTCCTAGATTATAGACAAGTCAAAATATCCTGTACCGATTGAATTTGGGTTAAGAATATTGCTATAGTCTAATTCAAGCAAGAATAACTTTAAATTACCAAGTATTTTTTCCTAAGACCATCTAAAATATAGATAATTGAATTATGTTTCCAACACCACAAGTTTTGCCTTAATCCGATATCAGAGTAAGCAGTTATGGTACTAAAGAACTGTCAAAGCTTCCAGTGACAATGACTCTTGATGACGACTCGTAGTTAGACTGTAAGAGTCGTCAGGAGGACTTTTCATCACAATATTGATGACCAAAATTTTTATTCGTTGACTACAACTCAAGACATGAATCCTGGCCACACGCAACGAGTTGTAGTTTAAGTCATCAGGACTACTTCCAAGAGTTTTCTAAACTATTTTGGAGGGGCTGTTTGGTCCTTTTTTACTATTTTAACACCAAAACTAAGTTATTTAAGCACTTCAACGGTTGGAACATTATACTAAAACACCCAAAAATCTCCCATATGAATCATAATACTAAAACACCCATAAATCTCCCATTCCTTAAAATTAATTCAACAAATTGAAAAATTAGAGAGAAATAGGGGATTTTCCACTCCAAGCAAGAAATATGGCTTTTCAACTTTTGGATCCAAATTCAAATATTTATACAAGTTTTGAAACCTTAGATATGTGGGTATTCAATAAGGGATTCCATTCACTCTTATTCCCAAAAAACTAATTTTCAAATATGAATTTCAATTATATTTCTATGTCTCCCATGAACTACGGTTTTTTCCCAAATAGAATTTCAAGCCTCTAAGATTCTGCACTAATAATCAAAACTCATACATAATTTCACCCTATTTTAACGTAATCCCAAGATAAATATTTTTCTACGCACGATGCTTAAGGAATGAAATATACCAAAATGGTCATTCAAAGCTTCTATTGAAAATGCAAGCAGGAGTATTCTTCAATTTATCTTGAATTTCAACTAAACTCAATTTGAAAATAACTCAAAATATTAGTTCCAAAATTAGTATGGTTTTACAAAGAAAAAGTTTAAAAATCTAATTGGTGATTTCTAAAAAATGAAAGGATTTTCATCCTATAGAGAATTGGAACCAGTTGTGGGAAATGATAAAATCGTCCCTGGGCAATTTTCTTCCCAATCGCGATTGCCGGAGCTTGATCATGATCGCATCTCCAGCAATGCCATATTGACTAACCTTGACTTGTCACGATCACGACCCTTAGACCTTGTTCGCTATAACTTTGGGTCACTTCCAATTCATGCTTTTTCCAACTTTTGTACTAATTCTTCCTTTTTTATTTCTTTTCAGTTCATTTCACTTCTTTTCTTCCCATCACCTATATACCTACAAAACTTGGGGCTTAGTGCATTCAAATGATTAATTTGTCTCATTAACACCTTTAAATGATAGTAGTATGTACGATTTTGGACGTCAATGAGTGGTAAATTTACCATTCATAAACAACCCCAACTTAGACCTTTGCTTGTCCCCAAGCAACACTACTTCTTACTCAATGAGACAATACTATTGTAATCCAATTTAAATGACTAAATGATAACAATTACTTTAGACTTGACTAAAACTAACAAGTAGCTCAATAGCATGAGCAAAGTTATTCCCATGGCTCCCCTAAACATGAAACATAATTTTTTAAAGGATACAAATGACTTTAAAGAATAGTCAATGCAACAATCACCAACTCTCAAGAATTGTCTCCTTATCGATAGAAACTTAAGTACACTCTTTTGCCTCAGATTACAAAAGATAACAATTCACCTACCTCAATTAGTAAACATACCTCCTCACGAAAAGGTAATCCGATACACCAAATTATCTAATACGAAATAAGGGATTTAAATGCAAAATCATACTCTAACAAAGACGCTCTCAATGCTAAAAAGTACCATACCATATTCTTGCCCTTATTTTTAGTTGCCACTATAATGAATACACTTGATTGGAGATCTCGAAGAGATTTTTGGAGCTTATAACATAGGTTTGAGAAAGGGTTTGATATCATATGGGTACAAAGTGACTACAACCTCCTTGAACATCTACATCATACTATTTAACCAAACTTTTGACCATAGACAACTTCATTTGTTTCCAAAATTCACACATGCCTAAATTTTCTATCTTGATTTACCCATCTCCTTTAAAATATTTTTTTTGACTATTTTTTTTATCCATGCTATTCCTAATTTTGATGATTCCTTTCTTTTTCCTTTTTTTCACTTTCTCTCTCTACTTAAATTTTTAGGCATCCACTTTCAATATCACAGCCCAAGGTCACTTCTTCAAAAACTTACCGACCCCAACATAGGCATTTGGCCTCAAGTTTCATTTTCTATTTTCAAGGAGGGTAGGGTTCAAAAGAGTGATAAACTTTAAATGGTTCAAGGCTTTTGAAGTTGTTTCCAAATAAAGGATTGAAGGATCAAAATAGGTAGCTAAGGATACCATTTTATGTATGGGTAGGATATTTAGGCTAAAGTTGGTTCCTATGTTCACAAAGAAGGACTCAGATCATTTCACCATCCAAGTATAATAACAATTAGCCTTGAGTGACTAAGTAACAAGTTCAAGATGATACAAGTATTCATGAGAGATACACAATTACAGTCACCAGACACGGCATGTAAACTTTTTAAGGAGGCTCAATTGCATTTCCTACAAAAGACAAAAGAAAGTATTTACTATATACTAAAAACTAAAGACTTTGGAGTCACAAAAAGAGGTAAGGTATTGTTATAAAATTTTTCACTTCCATGCCCTTGGTTTTGAAAAAATTTTGGACCCAGGGGGTGTTTGCTTTAAATTTACACCTTGCAAAATTCGCTATTGATGGCACCAAAGCAAGACGTCGTCTAATATTTTGGATCTCATGAGAGCAAACTATATGTCTACTAAGACTTTAATGATAGGTATAAGAGCAATCCTAAAAGTCCAATGCTACACGTAATTAGACTTGCCCTATATCTATGGCATAAGACCTAATCACAAAAAATTTCCCTTAAGAATGTCATTACTGAATTTGTCATAAGGAAAGGCTCATCCAATATCATCGTAAGCAATATAAATATAAATAAAAATCTAAGAATGAAACAAGAAACTAATCTATGAAATATTGAAACCATTAGAGGGCCAAATATTACAACCTAAAATAAAAATAAAAATCATCCAAATAAACATACAAATCTCCACAAATATCTTAGTAACACAGACCAAATGAATGAATGGAAAGATGGGCACCACAACTAAACGCTTCCATTAACCTTACTTCATAATTAAGAAATCATAAAAGGAGTAAAGAGTGCTCCCTATAACCGCATCAAGAAATGTTATCGTCATCGGTCTCTGCATCACCTTAAGCATCATCTGAGCCTAACCACTAAGCTGGGGCATTATTATGACTATCAACTCTTGAGAACATAAGACTATCTCTGGGATTTAGGACCTTAAAAAGGTCATTCATCCCCTTTCATATCTTTGTGAAAAATTTATCCCTCCTTTTCTCCCTCTTTTTCATCTTCTCATGCGAGTCCATGAGCTCTCTGCACGAATGTAATATCGATGAGTAAGACCTATCAAGCCTATAAATAGTGACCCCTACTTTTTCTAATCCTTTAGATATATCTCATGGTTGGATCAAGCAACTTATGAGTGACAAATAGTGGAAGACTTTCCTTGTCCCTAAGGGAGTAGATCCGTGATTGCTCTCATCTCGCGTGAGATCTTATCAAATTTCCTTACTATGGATGGCCTATATGAATCCACATCATCCTCCACAAACTTCCCCATGTCAACTTTCCTCATTTTGCTTTTCCCTAGAGTTCCCTCTCCTTGGATCATCAGTAAGTAAATGGAAGTCTTAGGAGAGACCCAACTATCTTTCGAGAACTCATCAACCTTAGATATCCTACACATACCAATAATCAATGATGGAAAAATAATCATGTTTTCCCCATTCTTTCTATAATACCGAATCTTCATGAGCACAAACTGGCAGATATTCAAAAAAATAATGTCAAGGGGCAGGCCACCATTTGAGCATGCATAGTTAGGACATTTGCCAAGTTGGTGGAGAGGGAGAATCTACTACAGATAATGTTCAGCCAAATACTTGCTTTGGCTGTGAAATGACTTATCAAAATCCCTGTCATAGTGTTGGACAAGGGGTCTTTCCTCCCCAGGCATAAATGCTCAGCCAGCTAGATCCTTGGCCTTATAGCCACTTATGTCAATGTTGTCCATCCCATAAACTCCATTGATCTGCTCGTCCTCAAAACAAAAATCTTTGTCTCTAATTATTACCACTAGTTTAGGGTTAGAGTGATCTACTAAACTGAGATTTACCTAAAACTCCATTACCCAGTGTTCATTTTTCTGGCATGGTTCTGGGGCAACTAAATTCAATCATATGGTCTTTAGAATCTTATAGAAGGCCGAGAATTTTTTGGGCATCTTTTCTAGTGAGATCCCCCTCTCGGGCATTAATTTCCTCCATATGAGGTTCACATAATATGTCGCCTCACATTCCGAGGCCATGGAATAATGGTTATCATAGGATGCCATTTGGTACCTAGGATCACACACAAGGTATTAGTTCATATAGAAAGCATGAGGAACATGCGCTATTTAACTTGATTTAACTGAGGGAAGGGCTTATTGGACCTTGCAGGCTTAAAATTCAAAACATGAGATTTGGACTAGTCTATCAATTGGTCTTGATTATCATAATCGTGGTCCACCTAGATGCAATTGTGACTCCCGAGACTAGTCAAGATCATTCTCTCAGTTATCATGACCACGAACATCATACTGATATCACAGTAATCAAGGCAAGTTTGATCAAATTCTCATATTCCTAAACTTCCAACTTTATTGCTCATTTGTGTTCCAAATCAAAGATTTTACATTATAAATATGGAACATAGTCCCTAGGTATTTGATCATGCTATTTGAACATATTAATATAATTAAGGAATTCATTCGGGTATTTAATTGACAACTTGGTGTGTGCAATTTATTTCTTTCATTTTGAAAAAATTTTGGTATTCAAGACTTCCCCAAGTATGTACACACCAAAAACAATAGCGAACCCCACCAAACAAGCCCAATTGCACAAATATTTATCATAAATAATTCAATTTTAGGCCAATCCTAAGACATGAGTTCTAAGGCCTATACATATGCATAAAAAAAATTAAAGCACACACTGATTGAGAGATGCAAAGAGGGATTCAATGAACAGTTTGCATTCTCCAAGTATGATTGAAAATAGGTGCAAATTGAGAGAAAATTTGACAATGTTTGAAGGGTAAAATGGTTAGGGTTGTGGTTTTTTAGTTTTTGAAACAGTCATGATCATGATCGTGATTGGGCACAATGATAAAAAAACCCATGTTATTGCGATCGCGAACCACGTCCTATCACGATTGTGATAACTAAGGCTATTTATGATCCCTAATTTTCAAGTATTCATACCATTACTCAAATGCACCACACTAAACCTTTATAAATCTCATTCAAAACACCTCATAGTACTATAATTTCATGGATTAATCACAAACAAAAATGAAACCTACTCTAACAATAAAAATTCAAAAGATATGGGCTACTTTCGTGGTATTGATTGGTCGACTCATATCCAGTGCCTACTTTATCATCTCGACATAAAGTTCTTCAACTTTAAAGGTGTATAGTTTAGGTACCCATCATACCATGTCCACTACAACAATGACGGATACCACTTGTAGATCCATGGTTTGTTTCCTTGTCTTAAATTCTTGAAAGGACACTTAATTAATTTAGACCAAAAATTTCTTATATCCTTGCTCCATATCAATACTATCTCTTTCATTGTGAATTAAAAGATCTCCTAAGCTAATTTTCAAGTACAATAAATCCACTAGATTATTGAAATGATCCACCTTCACCACAACATCAAACAAAACTCCAACCGGTCTCCTGATAGAATGATATGTCATCAATTGTCTAATTGTTGTTGGAGTTGGAGTACCCAAACCAAGAGTTTGATATATTGAATATGTAATGATATTGATTCTTTCGCCAAGGTTACACAAGGCTTTCTTAAATTTATATATCCCTATGGTGCAACGGATTGTAAAGGCCCCGTGATCCTACTACTTTTTTGCTATAGCACTAGTCATTATAGCGTTATACCAATGGGGTCACTTCAATTGATTCTCTATCAACATAATATTTATTTTACATCAGCTTTCTTATTATCTTACCATAAACTGGTATCTTTTGAATCGCCTCTAGCAACGGGATATTTATTGAAAGATTAATAAGCTTAGCAAGGAACATCTTGAATTTGAGATTATCTTCCTTCTATTCGAGTCTTTGTAGGAATGGAGGAGGAACCTTAATGGTAAAAAATGGATCAATTTGTAATTCATAATTTTTACTACCTTAGTATTTTCATTTTCATCAACCATTTCTCCAGTTATCGTAGGTTTTTTTCATCCACTTCTTGAGATTTTGGAGCCTCCTCATTTGAATCAACCATAAGCTTCTTCTTTATATTTATTTGTTAAATATTGGTCTCTTTTTCAAATTAACCCATGTGAGGTGGAGTGTGATTTAATAGTTTGGTTGATCTACAAAAAGTTTTTTGTTAATTTTTAGACTATTTTGTTTGTTCCATCCACTCTTATCACGATTCTTACTAAAACATCCTCAGTCTTGAGTTTTTCGAGATCAATAGGTTTTGCCTCTATACTCTTTACTTCATAATGGGGGCACATGTATATATAGTAATTCCTTTTATTTTCCCTTAAATCATGATCTCTATCACTATCACGCTATTCCTATTCTCTATCACGATCGGTCCAACCTTTATTCCCACCTTGCGTTTGGTAAGCCGTGCGGGAACCCCCTACATAACTAGCCAAATAACTAATTTCTCCATCAATCCTCTTGTCCACTTCTTCATCATATCCCTTATATTCCACAACATTTACCATTTTTGTGGGTGCACCCATGAGATGCATTGTTAGGAGTTCTAACTGCATTATCATTTTGGCAATATTTTCCTCTCTGTCTGCTTCTTTCTTCCTTTACTCTTTATCAATATAGGAGATGGTAGGGTACCATTTATCTACCTTTGTTTCTAGGGTATTCCACCTCTTATTTTTCTTTGTTACTTCTTCATGTAAGGTTGAAGCTATGCCAGATAACAATTTCACAAGTGACCCACCGACTGCGTTGTCCAACACAATTTGGTTTAGTTGATCCAAAACATGGTAGAATATTTAGAGAAGCTTCTTCTATCGGACCACATGGTTGGGACTTTACATAACCTTTACATTGAATCTCTCCCATACCTCATATTGAGGCTCTCCTTTCAATTGATAAAAACTTTGTTATTTTGTCATGCAATTACAACATCTTTAATGGCTGGAAGTATTAATCTAAGTAAGCATTGGTAAGTTTTTCCCATGATATGATGGGGCCAATGGGAAGATATAATAGTCATAACACTACCTTACCTGTTAGATAAAATAGAAAGAGGTACAACCATATGGATTTTTGTGAGATGTGAGAAATTTCGAAGGAGGCACACACGTCCACAAAATTCTTCAAGTGCAAATTTAAGTCTTCATAAGATTAACCCCCAAAAAGACCTTTTATTTAAAGCATGTGCAACATAACACTCTTGACATGGAATACCACATTTTTTTGATTAGGTGGGATAAAGATAGAACTCGCACATCCAACATCATGGAGTGGCATCTCATCATCAAGAGGCCTATTAAAGGATCTAGCTGTAGCGCCTAATGCTCATGCAAGTGTATGTGGTCTAACCAAGTAATAATGAAGCCTTAAATAAAGATGAATATTGATACCTCAGAGACTTGTATCAACAACTATCTAACTTAAGTTCAACTATTGAGATTAAAGTGATGCATTGTAACCAAAAGAGTTTTGAAAGTTTGTCAACTAAAAGTAAACTAAAATAATGCAGAAAAGTAAAGACTTTAGACAAGCAATGGATGAAAACCCAGGGTTAAGGCACTGTGAATAATCATACCACACTAATGAAATTTATTCATTAGATTACTTATCTTGGTTATTGATTCATGGGGTTTATCGTATGATCATGGTCTCCTAAACTCTAACCTTGTACCTAACTGAACACTGCAACTACATTATTGAGCGGGCATGTTATAATCCATTCAGATGCATTAAGATATCATCTACTCGTGAACCAAATAAGTCTTATAGGTATATCCCTATCCTAATCTCTAATTCAAAATCCTTATTTTATAAAAGAATAAGAAACTTGTTATATCAATCCCCATGTTCTATCTTCCTATTCCCCCTTCTGAGATCACAAGGTCGATAATATATGTATTCTAAGGTTCGATACTCATTCAAATAGTTAAAACAAGGATAAAAACAACCAAATATGATAATAAATCCAAAAAAAATCATTTCAAAGCAAAAGTAAACAAGTTTTTTTCCTTAACCCTGGAAAAGGACTTTTAGCCACTCATGGACATAGTCGTAATCACAATAATTGAATAAAATATAAAATCCATTACAAAGCTATATTAAGATAATAAAAACCATATTTTAAGTGTTTTACATCCACTCTCCATGTTTCAAAGTTTTCCAAGGTCGATGACATCAAGTTCTAGTATCTTATTTATAGGAGGATAAAACTATCGATTTTTGCACTAGGTCCGCGTCACGGAGCTCATAGTGGGGAATAGGGTGTGCGACACTCCATTATCACGGAGACCCACTGTATTGCGTCCTTTAGTTATCTCCTGGTGTATGTAACATGCCTATTTTCCTTTTCTTTGGTCCGCGACGCACCCTTGACTTCTAAAGTGTCAAATTATCATCAACTTCTGCCTTATGCTTTTGTTGATTAATTCCGAGACTTTTTGTGTTTTCCACTTGGTTTGGAGCTTATATATCATTAATATATCATCATCATAAACTCATCAAGCATCTTATATCATTAAAAACAACAAATTAGGTATCAAAACATCACAATATCCAAGACAATGAACTAGAAACTTAAGCTAAGAATACTAGTTTTGCCCCTTTTGATCTTTCACTTAGTTTTGACTCTTGGATTGATTAAATTGAACTTTAAACACTAAAAATAAGTTTTTTCACACAAAATTACACAATAATACCATGAGTAACTCATTATATACATTAGAATCCATTGTGATCAACTAGAACAACACCTAGCTCAAGCTAGTAATACTAGTTTTCTCTTATGAGCTCTAAATGATCAATTTAAGTACAAACTTGTTTGAGATACACCTTAAACATTGTAATAATATACTTAAGAACTTAAATTCTTATTTACGTCATTATGTACTCATTAATCATTCGAATTTCCCTTAAACAAGGCTAAATAATCTAGGATAATAACACTAAGATGCATTAAACCACCTTAGATCACCACCCCGCACTTAAAGCCTTGTTCTTCCTCGAAAAACGCTTTACTATAAGCATCATAAGTTTAGGTGACTCTATAATTTTAATACACTCCACACACTCAAGATAGTAGAACAATGACTATACAGAATGCAAGTTTCTACACTAAGCATGTTATGTATATAATTGAAAGTTCAAGAGCACTACTTTAAAACATCCTAGCCTCAAGAATTGACTCACCAAGTTAGCAAACTCATGAACATTGTTCAATCAAAGACAACATATAATTCACCCAACATTCATCAAACATGTGCCCTCATAATAACAGATTTATATAAATGCTACTTTTAACTAATTGGGTACAATTATCAAATTTCGCTAACTCTCACATAGAATACACAAGTTACACATAATGAACCATAAGATTGCCCTTAGTGTCATACTCAACTAATATCAGAATGATGAAGCTCAGGATCTGATAGATCTTTAATAGTTGTAATGTAGGCTAAGGGATGGGCAGGAACTATTTTTGCCAAGAATAGTGACTATCATCCCTAAGCTCTTCAATACATCACATTTTTTTATGAAGACCAATCTCTAACAACAAATTTACACCATTTTTGTCTACCCACATTTTTTGTTTTGCCCCATAGCATTAAGCTCATTCACACATACTATTTTGGGAGTATGCTATGTACAAATCATTGGATTTTACCCTTCTTCATACCTATTATACATTATGCACCCCTATGATAGTCACCCTCCACTTAAGCAATTACCTTAGTTGAGGTGCACAATTTCAAAGGAGGACAAGGTGAAAAAAGGTACATTGTAACATGCCTAGGCTAAAAATGGGAATTTCTTTATCACAAATTTCTCTAACTCCCAACCACAACACAATAATTTTTACACACCAATAACTATCACTTTGATGCTTTAATTTCACCTTCTTGTACTTGAAGTTTTAAATCCTTAACTTCATTAAATTTACACTAAAGCGGTTAGGATCTTAGATCAAATTAAGGTCAATCAAAGAAGGAGATTATGTTACATATGAGGCTACCAAAGAAAAAACTAAAGGCTCAAGAGGGCTAACTTAGATTGTCCACAAGGGTAGGTAAAAAGAAGGTATAAAACATGGCTATTAAAGAAATGCCTATATCATCTCCCAAAGCTATACTTTTTATTTTGCTTTGTATACACACCATGAAAGTTATGTACAACACATGCAACAAGGAATATATAAATACCTCACATGCATATGGCACAAGCTTAACTCAAGCAGGATCATCATAGACTCTCAACTAAACAATCACATGAATTCAACATTAAGCCAACAAGTACAAGAGTCATAAACATGATCCTAGTAGTCTCAAAAGTAGTAATTCACACAACCAATATGCTTTTTTAACCAAACCACTTTCATCATACAGTAAAATATAGCACCAAAAAGAATATCTTATTTATTCTTAACTATTTTTTTAAAAATTATCATAAAAATGGAAATTTCCTTACCTCACACTTAAAAACCTACTTTTTCACCAACGTATACATTAAAAGTAGAGATAGAAGTACTCCCTGAGGCCTCTAGGCCTAGGTAGTAGTATCTTCTTGCATCAAGGGTGTTTGAGGACTCCACACTTAGTCTTAGTCATGCTTAGTAGCTTAAACTTTTCGGTACTCACATTTCCCATCAACCTGTGACTCAACAAAAACAAAAACTAGTAAAGTAAAAACAAAAAATACTAAAAATAAAACATACCTTAACTTGGGTTTCCTCCAAAGAAGTGCCTGATTTAGTGTCGCGACACAACCCATATCAACTTTTTCCTCCATTTTGAGGATATGAATTTTACCCCCAACCGTGCATTCATCCTTTTTTATCATAGAAGGGTGGTACAAAGATGAAAATATAGAGTAATATATGATGCATGGTAAACCACTTGACCTTGAAGTGAGGTTTGTTTTTATGTTGCTTAACTGGTGCAAAATCAAGAAAATATATGATTCTTGTTCCTCATCCTCACACTCTCCCACTATTTTAGATGATTCCACAGATAAGACATCATCTAAATATAATTTAGAAATGTGCTTTGGGTGAGGCCCGACCAATCTTACTTTAAAATTTATATTATCGACAACAACTTTAATTTTATTCACCTTCTCAATTTCAGTCTTGAAAGAAAGATGACAGTTGAATGGATTAAATGCTTATGTTTGTTCCACAAATTGGCTAGTATCCTCCTCATATTTTTTTTATTTCTTGGCTTTTGTAGATAAGGTGGTGGTTGTATCACCTTAACTTGTTCAACAACTTTAGTTTTTGAGTACTCAAAATTCCTCGAATTATCAACAACTTTGTTTTCAACCAGTTGGGGAGTCAACTTTGTATCTACCTCCTTAGTTGTCTTTTAAGCATTTCCCACAAACATGACTGAATCAGGATTAGCACTACACATATCTGTAGAGTGATGCATATTTTAACAAACCACTCACCAACTTGTGTTTTTCTCCACAGGACAGAAATAAGCAGGTCCCCTCCAAATACTTTCATCAAAATTTGGACCAAAAAACTCTTGGTGGGATCCTCCACAAAAACAACAAGAATTATCATCCCTCAAAAATTATCTACCCCAAGTTTCCATGTCAAGAAGTTTGATAACAGAAATTAAAATGAAATAAAAATAAAAAACTACTAAACTATGTATAATTTAATATATCCAAACAAAAAATAATATAGTTGCCTGATTACAAGTCGTTGCCAACGGCGCCAAAAACATGTTGCACCCAAGCACACACGCAAGTGTACGTTATCTCACCAAGTAATACTGTGGCTTTAAATAAAGTTGAATATAGATCCATCAGAGACTTGTATCAACAACTATATAATTAAAGTTCAACTATTGAGATTAAAGTGTTGCAATGTAACCAAAAGAGTTTTGAAAGTTTCTAAACTAAAACTAAACTAAAATAATGTGGAAAAGTAATGATTTTGGACAAGCAATGGATGAAAAACTAGGGTTAACGAACTATGAACAATACTATGATTATAAATATCATTAGTTAGATTAATTATATTGGTTTTTGATTTGTAGTGTTTGTTGTATGATCATGGTCTTCTCACCTCTAACCCTGTACCTAACTGGACACTACAACTACATCTTTGAGGGGGATATAATAATCCATTTAGATGCATTAAGATATCATCGTACATGTGAGCCAATCAAGGCTTCAAGGTATATCCCTATCCTATTCACTAATTCAAATTCCTTATCTTATAAAAGAATAAGAACCTTATTCTATCTATCCCTATGTGCTATCTTCATATTCCCCCACCCGAGATCACAAGGTCAACAATATATGTATTTTAAGGTTAGATACTCCTTCAAATAGTTAAAAAATAGATTAAAAAAATAAAATATGGCAATAAATCCAAATAAATTCAATTTTCTAAGCGAATATAAACATCTTCTTGGCCTTAACCCCAAAAAAGGGCTTTTAGCCACTCACAGACATAGTCGTAATCCAAATAATTTAATACAAGATAAAATTAATTAAAAATCTATTTTAAAAGAATAAAACCCCTAATTTATATGTTTTCAAGACCCTCTCCTAGTTTAAAAGCCGTCCAAGGTCTGTTACATCAAGTTCAAGTTTCCTATTTATAGGAGGACAAAACTGTCGATTTTGGCACTAGGTCTACGTTGCTGAGCTCATAGCGGGGAATAGGGTGTGCGAAGTACCATTTTCATAGATACACACTATTTTGGGTCACTTATAAATATGCTGGTGTATGGTACGTTCCTTTTTTCTCTTCCTTTGGTCTGAGAAACGCCCTTGACATCCATGGTGCCCAATTCTTATCAAGTTGTGTCTTGTGCTTTTGTTGATCCCTTCCAATCCTTTTTGTGTTTTTACCCATTTATTTTAATCTTTTATATCCTTCATATATCCTCATAAAGAACTCAACATGAATCTTATTGAATTAAACACAACAAATTAGGGCTCAAAATATCACAATATCCAAGATGATGAACTAGAAACTTACGCTAAGAATACTAGTTTTGCCCCTTTTGATCTTTCACTTAGTTTTGAATCTTGGATTGATTCAATTTTACTTTAAATACTATAAACAAGTTTTTACACAAATAATTACACAATAATATCATTAGGAATTCATTATAAACATTATAATCCATCGCGATCAACCAAATCAACACCTTGCTTAAGCAAATAACACTAGTTGTCTCATATGAACTTTGAATGATAAATTTAAGTACAAACTTGTTTTAAATACACCTTAAACATTGTAATCACAGACTTAAGAACTTATATGCTTATTTATATCATTGTTTAATCATTAAGAACACAAATTGACCTAAAATAAGGCTAAATAAACTAGGATAACAACACTAAAATACAGAAAACCACCTCAGATAATCGGAATTACTTTTTTGATAACTTATTGTGTCTTGGAAAATATTGAAATCAAATTAAATTAAATTAAAATAAAAACCAAATTAAATAACAACCACTATGTGTAAACCCAAAGCTACTATCAACAATTCATAAGTAAAAACTAAGTTTCACTTCGCGACAACAGAGCCATTTTGATTGCACTGAACTTACTCTATGATTTATAGGAGAGGTGATCATTGTAAAAGACAATAACCCAACTTGAGTTTTGGTCTAGTTCTCTAGGAGAGGAATTAGTCTTAAAATCCTATGGGTGTTAATTACTACTAAAGAGATACCCATAATGTAAACGAAATAAAAGGAATAAATTAAAATAAGGGGAGGAAGTTTGGTTTGGAAGGTTATTTTAGAAAAATATAATCAAATTAACAATTAAGATCAATAAATATAGGCAATATTCCAATATAAGAATGGTCTTGGGATTATGTCTTCCTAGAGATAAATAATGAATGGGTTCATGATAGCAAAATCTTGTTAATGACTTTATGGGTAGACTAGGTTAGGTATTTTGATGCCAATTTTTCAACCAACCACCAAAAATATCACCCATAGAAATATGCCCAAGACATAGCAAATTCCTTATTTTTAGAAATATGCCCAAGACATAGCAAATTCACAATCCATCCTTGTTTCTAAGATAATATAAAGGAATAAGGTAAATGTCTAATTGTTATTCACTAATACCTTTTCACCTATAAACCTTATTCAAGGATGATATAGATCCATAAGCATACAGACATCCCTCTTTCAAGGATGATATGAGATTTTGGGAATTTGGGGGTTTCACCCACAAATTCCCACTCAACAAACAAGCATTTGTAAAACCCAACATTATTAACAAAGATTCTACATTAATGATCAAAACACATATATAATTGCACCCTATATCAACATAATCCCAAGATAAATGTTAAGATACTCATGAAACTTAAATAAAGAAATACACCAAAATTCTTATTCAAAGCTTCCATTAAAAATGCAAGCAAAAGTATTCTTAAATTTAACTTCAATTACAACTAAACTTAATTGAACAATTAAGAATAATATTTTTTCACAAATTAGTCGGGTTTTACAAAGAAAAAACATCAAAATCTAGTTTGTGATCTCAAAAAAATAAAAGGTTTTTTTGTCCTATAGAGAACTAGAACCAGTTGTGGCAAATGAAAAATCTTCCCCTAGGCCATATTTTGCTAGATCGCAATCACCATAAATTGATTGTGATGGCATATCCAATAATTATAGTGTGCCCATCGCGATTTCCATCTTCACTATCCTTGACTTGTCATAATTGCAAAACTCAGACCGCAATCACGGTAATTGAGGGTCACATCCTGCTCTTGATTTTTCAAGATTTTGTTCTAACTCTTCCCTTTTTGACCTCTTTTTAGTTCATTTCACATCTTTTCTTTCCATAACCTATATACCTAAAAAATATGAGAATTAGTTCATTAAATTTATAAATTCATCTCATTAACACTTTTAAATCATAGTAGTGTGTACGAATTTGGGTGTCAATGAGTGGTAAATTTACCACTCATCAGCAGGGAATAGTGTGTGGATTTCTTAGAGGATTAGCATTTCCATTCTATTTTGTGTTGGAGCACTTGATACTAGTTGGGTCATTCTTCTCACATTTTATGGTTATTCGAAAGTCGTAGAAGGCATATGTACTAAGACTTTGGGAGGTTACGACAAGAGGCCGTGACCTTGGTATTATACTTTGGTATTTTATCCAGGAGTGAGGATCATCCTAGTAAAGATCAGCTTTACTTAAAGTCCATCATCCCAAGGTAGGTACTATTTTAGACTATAAGTGGCTCTCAAATTAGTCTTGGTGATCATAGAAGGCAGAGTTCTCATAAGACCTTTTGGAGTTATTGGTATGGGTCTTTAGGCCATAGAAACCATTTTAGATTATGAGGGGCAATATCTTAAAGAATCCCAAAATCTTGTATTAGCTATAGTGAGATGGGTCATTGGTCTAGAGATTGTCTCAGTGTGGGATTATTGTTCATTCAGATTGTTTTAGATTAGCCTCGTGATGTTGTGACACCTCTAGTTAGAGATATTACTCTTGGTGCCTCAATTGATGATTAAGTCAATTGGTCGAAGTTTTGACCTATCTGGATTTACTCTTTCTTATACATCTTATTGCCTTGTTATTGAATTCATGATTTTATGACTACTCTGTGGCTTATGACTTTTAGTAGTTGATGGAGTAGATCAAAATTGATATTTTCTCACTATGGTTGTAGTTTTTAGGTTCGAGTCCTATTTATATTTAAACATTATCCTAAAGTTGTATATGATATTGATGTTCATTTTGGTACTACTTATTCATTATACTAATGTTTATATTTTTATTATTATTAATATTATTTGATATTATCACTTAATGTAATTGATTCTGGCTAGATAGTTTTGTGGACTTGTGTTATCTAGTAAGAATTCCATTTCTTTGCAATTCTTAATCGGTGGATTAAGTAGATATAGCTTGAATTGATGATTTCTTTCCCATAGCAAGGCGAGATTGATTGTTTTACCTCTTGGTTAGCCATGTAAGATTGATTTAGGAATGTATTATGATACCAAAGGTAAGTTGACCATCGGTGCTTCTGTATAGTTCTAGAGTTTGCAATTTAGATATATTCCCAGTCTCGAGTTGGATATTTTAGACTTTTCCCCTAGGTTATGAAGGTTTTTATTTTTTTTTATCCCTTTCTATATAACCTATTTGTGAGATTGACCAATTTGGGGTCCATTCTTCAATTGTGGCTATTTTATCGGTTGATAGTTGTTTGGATATTGATATCGAGATATCATGGATTCAGCTCTTAGATATTTTAGATTTGTCACCTTTTGACGGTTTTCTCTTAGTACTAGTATGAAGATTGGCTACTCCTTTCTTATTATGATATGGTTATGGTCTATAGTGGAGTTGGAGAGTTAGAGACAGCTGGACATTCTTGTGATTTCTTCTTGAGTTGTTTGGTTCATTTTCTAGTTAGTGGTCTTGCTGCGAATATTCTAAAATAATGTACTCAGTGTGAGTAGTATACTTGAGTTGGATCTAGTATGATTTCAGTCTCTATTGATGTGACATCCAGGAGTGGATCATTCAGCTATGAGTAGTTATGCCTTAATTTTCTTAGATTTTAGTTTTATTACAATACAAACTAGTTGTTGCATTTACAGATATTGGATTCCTTGATTATCTCCATGTGAGTTCCCAAATAACACCTTATGAGCTTATTATCGTGGTTGTCGTACAACTTTCAGTGGATTAGCTTCAATTCTTCAAGTTCCTTGTGATAAGATTGTGCGAACAATACTCATGTGATTTTCCTTTAAGTTTTGAGTAGATAACAAGTATGGATTGTAAAGGAAGGTTATATTTGGACTTGGAGTCTGTAGTAAGATTCATGTCTTTTGTTGTTTTTAGATCAGATTAGCCTTTGATGATTTATATAGATATAGAGATGGTATCAGTGGGTTGTGGCTTAGATTTGTGTGTTGTAGCCTTGTTTGTTTTAGTTAGAGGCCAGTTGGTGATTAAAGTTGAATTGTGGATCATAGGAAATATAGTAAGAGAGATAGATAGAAAAGGGATACCAATGGAAAAATCCATCAGAAGTGTTCTCTCATCGTGGAGAAAATTTGGAACTTCATTCTTGGAGTAAGCAGCCCAGTACCTCATCCTTCTAGCTTCTGAAATCTTTCTATCTGTTACTTTTGGGGAAGAAAGTCCTTTTAGTAGTGCATGCAAAGACCCTTCAGGTCATTTTTCATATTTCTACCTATTTTTTCCATTAGAGTTTTCTCATAGTTGCCCTAAGTTATTTATAACTTGCATGCACTAATGGTTTGGTTATCGAAAAGTTTATTTGGTTTTTAGTGCCAATTCCTAATTTAGAAGTCTTCATTGGCTCCAAATGGCCACTGAGAAAAAACTTCTGTAAAATCATCTCGGATATAAATCCAACTACACCAGCAACTTTGTAATATCGAGTTTAGGCTAAGTAGACCTTTGGTTAGGGTCCCAATGCACCCGAGCTCTATTCAACCTATTGGTCATAAAGTTAAAAAATTTGTAATCTGGGTGTGGGACCTATATTTTGTTGAAATGACCTTGGATGAAAAATTTGACTTTACCATTGCATTTGGAATATTTAATTTTGTGTGGTTACATTCTTAAATTGTGTAAATCAGAATCCGAATAAATCTCAAGGAGTTGTTGGAAACTTAGAAAATTTTTCATATTTTTTTATGCTAATGCTTGTCCGATCACAAAAAGGCCACCATGATCGCCCTATTGCGATCAGAAGAAGTCCATAGAGATCGCCCTATCTTGCGATTGAAAACCATGGACTATGATAGCAATATCGCTATACCTTGTATGGCTATAAAAGGGACCTAATGCCATGTTTTGGCTATTTTCACTCACTCTTGAGATCTAAGAGCCCTACAGGGGTGCGATAAATTCAAGTTGAGTCTTTGGGGTAACTTGGGAGCTTGATTAACATATTTGATCATGTATTTCTTTGAATTTAATGTAGGACTTCATCGCATCCTTGATGAATTTCTTGGTTCTTGACCCAAAACTCCAAATATCTTGAGGGCTTGATTTTAGCCCCAAACTAGCTAGGTTTTCACCCATTTTTGAGGGTAATGATTCCTTGTTCATGTATGAACAGGGGGTTGACCTGAAAAATGTGATTTCCAAAAGTGGGACCAACTTGGGGTTTTTGGTGTCGTTTCTGGGATCGAAGCACAAGGGTGCAATATGGTTATTGTTATTCTCGTATAGAAGAGTAGGTAACAATTTTGATAGTGTGATGACATTTTAGGATTGTTAAATAAAGATGAGCTTTTAGTGAATGATTTAAGGATTTGTGTTTCGGCTTTGACGTAGGCTTCTATGTACTTTTCTTTATAAGATGATGCGTGTTATATATTATGCGTGATTGTGAATGTTAAGTTTAATTATGGGTAGAATGAATTAGTATTGAATATTGATGTTAAGGGATTAGATGTGGGCTTTTGACGCATAAGGTAAAATTCTTATTGCACTTTTAGAATCCTATTGCCTTCGCCTTATATTGAACTAATTCATAGAATGAATATGATATAATGCTAGGTTTGGGATTTGGTTTTAGGATTGGAAGTATGATTAGTATATTTAACTTTATTTGGGCTATTGTTGTGATCTTAAAACTAAAATTTAGGTGGAGTTGAATTATTTGCCCATGTTTCTCGGCAGAATTTCTATCTTAGGATTGGTTTTGGCTTACTTGACATCAAAAAGTGTAACTAGATACCTCAGCCTAGTTTGGTGTATAAATTGCCTAAATATGGAAATTGATGTTTAGAAGTGGGTTCTTTCGACCCTTCTTAGGCCAAGACTTGTGTTATCCCTTGTGGATTATTGACAAATATTAGGCCTAGTTAAGACTAATGAGCCTTATTTATGATATTTTCTTGGTGAATTAATAATTAGTGATGGTTTTCCCTAGATAATGATGCATGGCCTATACATATGAGATGTCTCATAGATGTGATATGCTTCATGGTTATGAAATGGGCCTTATTGATATTATGCCTCCTAGATGTGAGGTGAATATTGACATTATGTCTCATAAATATACAATGGCTTATAAATATGAGATATAACTATTGATGTGGTTTTTGGATATATATGTGCGTCAAAGTCCATGATTATGATGCTATAATTATTTTGGACTATGCTATGATGTGAGTTGATCATCCTGAATGTGTTTATCCTTGTAAAGGACGTGATTGTAGTTTATTTATATATTAATGCTTATGGTTTCAATGTATGTATATAGGTGATGGCATGAATAGATTCGGCATCAATGAATGATATGATTTAAATTAGATAATCTTATTATGGTTGTCACTAAATTAGGGTTAAAGTCTAATTTCTACCTAAAACAGATTTCTTCATAATAATAAATTCTTTTCTTAATGGATAACTTAGATGTAAAAGAGATTATTAATGATGTTTTAAAGGCTTGACCGAGAAAGATTTTGGTCTATGATGCGATATTACTAATTACTCCGATCATGAGAGATTTTGACCCTTTCTACCCTTATATAAAGATTTAGCCCCAAAGTTCACTAAGGGAAATAGATTTATGGATTTACACTCTTTTACCCATAACTTAAGTCTGTGAACCTATCATATCCGGATTCAAATCTCTTCAGTTTGTGGCAGAGGAAGATTCTGGATTAGTTACATAACTTAGAGTGAGCTCCTAAAATTCAGAGTATTAATTATCGTTCACTGATGTATTAGACTAGTCTCTATGTTGTATTTGTAGATAAGTTGCATCAGTATATTCAGTTGTATACCCATTTTAAATCTTGTGATATAGAAGCTCGTGTACTAATACCACTAGACGTTGGGAAAATATTTTATAATTGATTTGGTATTTCAGATATTCTGCATTCGTTCCTTTATTTATTGATTAACCGTCACTAGTTATTGTGAACAATGGGTTTGACTTGCCTAGTGTTATAGTAGGCTCCATTCATTACCTTAGAAATTGGGTCATGAGATAAGTATTTTCTTGGCTAGTCCATATCTCACATACTTAGTACATTCCAAAGTATTGGTCGCATACCTCTTCTACCTACACTTTTCATGTGTATAAGATTCATGAGTTTACTATCAGAATCAGTCATCCAAATCATAGAATTTAGCTAATATGTGATAATTTCTCTTATTTTGAATACTCAAATCAGTTGTAGTCCAAGAATTTCATGTTCTTATTCATATGTATTGATTAAGGATAGTTGGGTGTCATTCTCGACTACCTATAGTATGTATTTATAGAGGCTTCATAGATAGTCAGTAAGAGTTATTGTACGTAGTTTAAGTTCTTCTTTGTTTAGATTACATATTATTAAATTTTAACAGTAATATATTGAAACAGCTTATATCATGATAATGTTTTTGCTCTATCGATTTAGCTTTTGTATTTGTTTTAATAAGTTTCTCAAGAATAATGCCAGTACCATGAGTTATCTTTGGATCACTTGTGGTTCAAAGTGCCATGTTATGACTGGGGGTAGTATTGGGTCGTGACAAGATGATGATGATAATGATGAGGTAATGATGATGTGATTCTCAAGGTTGTCACACAACCTCCGTATACACCTATCAAGCTATAATCTTCATGTAGGATCCATAGGGGTTTCACAACTCATATACATTCCAATAACCAATACCAATATCTATAACTCCTTTCCTGTACACCCCTCGGCAGAGGGTCTATAAAAATGTTACAAGCCAGTGTTTCAAGTATTTCTACAATGTTACCAATGTTTCATGAGTGTATATAATATGTAATACCCCATAAGATTCTAAGATCAGTCCAGTTGTAGTTGCCTGCTTAAGGGGTCAAAGACTTGAAATTTTCACTAGGTATTAAGGACGTAGTCATTCTCAAGGCCCCCAAACATCAATGATTTTATTTTGATCTTCCTAACCTTGAGATGTTGGTTTTTGAGTTAATTTATGTTCTTTGTTATTAAAGGTATGTCTCAGGGAGTTTAAGGATTTTTAGATGGGTGAAGGGGTATGTTTGGGAAACAAAAATTGGGCACCCACTGAGATAGTCCCACGCCGTAAAGGCTAGTCCACCGGGATAGGGATCGCACTACGAGGGTTAGTCTTTAGGAAAGGGCCCATATCACGAGGTCTATTTAATTAGGACAGGGACTATGTCACGGGGATGTATATTTTAACCTTAATTAATTAAGGGATTAAGGGGTAGTTTGGTCCTTTTCCCTAAACCCAACTCATTCTTAACATGATTTGGGACTTCCAAAATGGTATTATTTGCCCTTTCATTCCAAATTGCTCTCAAGAAACCCTTATTTTTTTCAAGGGGTGGGGGATCACCTACCAGTAGAGGGTGTGACCTTTAGTAGCAATCCCTGAGTTATAGAACTAAATAGCTAACATAGGTTTGAGATGTCTACATTCTAGTTGAGGGGTTGACGTATATCTCATGAGAGCACTTGCCAGTAGAGTGTGCATACTTAGTCCTTCGAGACACTAATTTAGTGGATCCACACAACTAGTGTAGTATTCATGGAATAGTACTAACACCCTTCTAACTAGGGTTATAGGTTTGACTTGGATTAACTTATATTCGGGAATCTCAATTATATGATACCTCCCACTATTACAGTCAGTATCTCAGTATATCTCAACTCAGGTTTGCTTTACTAAGAATGCAGATTGTTAGTTATTTAGTGATACAGCTTTTAGCCTTACAGCACACATAATTGTAGTATTATGTTTATGCTTGGTCTTGCATTCTCATATATTACATATTCATGTATTCATGCTCAGTTATCGCATGTATTTTAGCCAGTCGTCATCTTAATTACCAGTACATTGAAAGTACTGACTGCATACTTTTCCTTGCGCTATGTTGTCTTATAACATAGGTTTAGATACTCAGTTTCCTAATCATTTTTATACTACTTAGAGTTACTCAGCAGCAGCAGTGGTGAGTCCTCAACCATCAAGAACATGATTTATTCATCCTAGTTATTTCAGTATTTCCTTATGTTCAGTCAGCCGGAGTTAGTAGGGGGCTTGTCTCATCAACTCTTCATGATGTTTAGAAGCTTTCAGACAATCAGTTAGATAGTCAATTAGTCCTTTTGGTATATAAGTTATTTCAGATAGATAATTTAGTTTTTAGTATTATATCATATGTTTAAGACATGCTATTAACATATAGTTCAATATTTATATTTTTGTATCTTACCAATATATCTTTCACTAATGTGTTACATTCTATTTTACATAATGCTCACAGTACGTACCAACTCATGGGTTAGCCTGGGGTCACTTATGGCCTTAAGAACCGTTGTCGAGACTAAGGTGTAGCCTCAAGTCATGATAAAACTTAGAATCAGGGCCTAATCTTTTAAAGTGTCCTAGGGAGTCTAAAATACATGTTGAGTAAAGTCTTATGCATGGGTGTGAAGTGCTCCACATTTATAGAAAAGATGCTACAAAGAATTTAGGAAAAACTTCCCTTCTTTTAGTGTTTATGTCATAAGAAAAAGTAAGAGCTCTATTTAATTCCTCTTTCTAATTTATCCTTCACTTTGCTTACATATAATGCCTCCCAAATGGAACTATAGAAGAAGTAACGAGGATCATCCCACACCACTACCTGTTCAGGAAGATCCCCCGAATGAGCATGTCACTAATGCCAAATTCAGGGCAACTTTCATGACCCTATCCCATTCTGTAGTTGCTCAGAACAACCAACATGCTATTTCTCCATCCAACCAAGTGGAAAATATAACAATAGTTATGATTTGGGATTTCACTCGGATAAATCCCCCTCTGTTTTTTGGATCCAAGTTTGAGAAGGATCTATAAGAATTTTTAGATATGGTGCAAAAAGTGATAGATATCATGAGCGTCACTTCGACTGAGAGTGCAGAGTTGGATGTATATCAGTTACAAGATGTAGCTCACACATAGTTTAAGAAGTGAAAGTGGACCGAGGTGTTAATGTAAAGCATATAGAGTGGGAGGAGTTGGCTACATCTATCTTAGATGGGTTTTTTTCCATAGAATTAAGAGAACTAAGGTTCAGGAGTTCAGCAACTTAAACCAGATTAATATGAGTGTGAAGGAGTATTCGCTTAAGATGACTCAGTTGGCGAGGTATGCTCCTACATGGTGGCAGACAATAGGTATAGGACTAGCAATTTTTTTATCTAGTGTAGCTTATAGTGTGGTTAATGAGTGTAGGACTACCATATTTATTAGGGAGATGGACCTATCTAGAATCATGGTTCATCCTTAATAGATTGAAAAGGAGAAGCGTATGGAGAAGGACAAAGAATAAAATGGTGGGGATATGTAGTTTAAATTTTTCTCAACCAAGGTCAAAAGACGGTAACCATTCTTAATTCTATTAGACATTTTAGGCCTCATCTCTATCTTCTGCTAGGGTGCCAATGCCTATGTTCAGATCATACAATTGGGATAGAGGGACAGGCTCTAAATTCTAGGGTAGTGTTATTAGTGGTTGTACTAATTTGCTTTACAAAAAATATAGTTGAAACTATTAGGATGAGTGTAAGGATGGTAGTGATGTGTGTTTGGGATGTGGAAATCTAGGCCATAGGGTCAGGGATTGTAATGGGTTGGTCAGTAACGTCATTCCAACTGTCCTTTAGCTCCAACTGGTCACCCACCTCAACAGGGTGCTGCCTCTAGTGCAACCAGTGGATAGTGCCAGAATAGATTGTATGCTCTATAGACTCGGCAGGATCAGGAAATTTCTCCTAATCTGGTTACAGGTATGTTACACGTCTTTTATTATAAAATCTACGTTTTACTAGACCCCGAAGATTTAATTTTTTTTGTGACTTTTTATATAGCTATTAATTTTGGTGTCAGACCCAAATCATTAGTGGATCCTTTCTCAATGTCTACCCAAGTGGGTAAATCTATTATAGCTAGATGGGTGTACAGAAATTGCCAGATTACCACATCTCAGAAAATTGCCTCGATTGATCTTGGTGAGTTAAAGATGACTCATTTTGATGTCATTGTTGGCATAGATTGGATCCACTGTTACTATGCCTCAGTTGAATATAAAAATAGAGTAGTTCAATTTAAGTTTCCTAATGAACCAATCATTCAATGAAGAGGTAGTACTTCTGTGCTTAGGTTTCAGATTATTTCCTATCTCAAAGAAAGAGATGATATCTAAAGGGTGTTTTACCATCTTGTTTTAGTCAAAGTCTCAAATTCTGATACCTCGAGTCTTGAATCAGTTCCAATAGGAAATGAGTTTTCAAATGTGTTCCATGAAGACCTTCTTGGAGTTCCTCCTATGAGGAAAATCTACTTTAGAATAGATCTTCTTCCAAATACCCAGACTATCTCTATTATACCCTACAGAATGGACCTAGATGAGCTTAGGGAATTGAAGAAATAGTTAAAATATCTTTTAGATAAGGGTTTCATTAGGCCCAGTGTTTCTCCATGGGGCACTACAGTCTTGTTCGTGCATAAGAAAGATAGTTCTCTCAGAATATGCATCGATTACCATCAGCTAAACAAAGTCACCATCAATAATAAGTATTCTATCCTCAAAATTCATGACTTGTTCAACGAACTTCAGGGTGCCAGTTATTTCTCCAAGATAGATATCAGATCTAGCTATCATCAGCTTAGATTCTGACAATGTGAAATTCCGAAGACAACTTTCAAAACTAGGTATGATCACTTCATATTTCTTCTAATGTGTTTTAGACTAACAAATAAACCTGCACCTTTCATGAACTTGATGAACAGGGAGCTCAAGCAGTAATTAGACATGTTCTTCATTGTCTTTATTGATGATATCCTTGTTTGTTTCTGTACTAGAATAATCTTGCAAACTATCTAAGAATTGTATAATAGACCTATAGAGCTCATCAGTTATTTGCTAAATTTAGTAAGTATGAATTTTGGCTGAGATCAGTAGCTTTCCTTGTCCATATAGTTTAAGTTAATGGCATCTGAGTTGACCCTCAAAAGACAGAAGCAGCAGGAATAGGCCTAGAGCCATCTCTATTAGATATCAGGAGTTTCTTAGGTTTGGCTGGCTATTATAAATATTTTAAGGAAGGGTTTTATTTTATTGCATCCCCATGTCTCGATTGACTCAGCAAAAAGTAAAATTTTAGTGATCTGATTCTCGCGAGGAGAGGTTTTCAAAAGTTGAAGGCTCGACTCACTACTGCCTCAATTTTAACTCTGCCAGATGGTACATATGGGTTTGTCGTATTCTGTAATTCTTCCTGGGTTCATGTTGGTTATGTATTAAAGTAGAGAGGTAAGGTCATAACTTGTGCCTCTAGACATCTTAAACCCCAAGAAAAGAACTATCCTACCCAGTATCTTGATTTGGCAGCTATTGTTTCTTACTTGAAAATTTTGAGGCAATATCTTTATAGGGTTCGAGTTGACATATTCACTGACCGTAGGAGTTTACTAGTAAATGTTCACATAAAAATATTTGAATCTTCGTCAGAGAAGGTTTCTTGAGTTGAAAGATTATAATAGGATCGTGTTGTATCATCTGGGAAAGGCCAATTTAGTGGTAGATTCCCTTAGTAGGTTGTCTATGGGTAGTGTTGCTCATGTTTAGGGAGATAAGAAGAAGCTCGTCAGTGAGATTCATCAGCTTGCTAGATTAGATATTTGGTTGGTTAATTCAGATGAAGGTAGCATATGGGTTTATAATGGTTTGAAATCTTCTTTGGTTGCCAAAGTGAAAGAAAAGTAAGAAAGGTATCCTAGTTTGGTTAATTTGAAGGGGGCAGTTAGAGACCAGAAGGTGGAGGTTTTCACCCAAGAGGGAGATAGTGTGCTTTATTATCAAGGTATGCTATGTGTTTTTATATGCTACTGGTCTAAGACACCGAATTCTTGTAAAAGAGCATGGTGCACGATATTCTATCCACCTAGGAGCCATTAAGATGTACCATTATTTGCAAGAAATCTATAGGTGGAATTGTATGAAAAAGGATATTGTAGAGTTTGTGGCTAAGTGTTCAAATTTTTAGCAGGTTAAAGTTGAGCACCAAAGGCCTAGTGGTACTTTGCAAGAGTTCAGCATCCCCACTTCAGAGTAGGATTTGGTGAACATGGAATTTGTAATAGGATTTCTTCATACACATCATCAATATGATTCGATTTGGTTTATTATTTATAGAATGATCAAGTCATCAAATTTCTTGTCAGTTCATACTTGGTACTCAATTGAGAATTATGCTAGACTTTATCTTAGGTAGTTGGTTAAGTTGCAGAGAATTATGTTGTCTATCATTTAAGATAGAGGTACTCGGTTTACCTCTTACTTTTGGAAGGATTTTTAAAAAGGTCTTGGCACCTATGTTCATCTCAGTACAACCTTTCATCCTCAAATAGATGGTCAGGAAGAGAGGACTAATTAGAGGTTAGAAGAAATTTTGAGGGTATGTTTTATTAACTTTAAAGGTAGTTGGGATGACCACTTTTCTTTGATAGAGTTTGTGTATAATAATACTTATCACTCTAGTATTCAAATGGCTCCATTTGAGGCTCTCTATGAAAGTATATGTAAATCTCTATTGGTTGGTTTTAAGTAGGTAAATTTACTTTGATAGGGCTAGATTAAGTTTTTAAGGCAATGGAGAAATTTTAGTTAATTTGGGAGAGATTGAAGATAGCCCAAACCTATCTAAAATCTTATGAAAATATGAGAATAAGGGATCTTGAGTTTGAGGTTAGTGATGTGGTCTATTTGAAGATTTCTTATAAAAAGAAAGTGAAGAGATTTGGATAAAATGGGAAACTCTATCCCCGGTATGTTGGCTCTTTCAGGATCTTGAACTGTTTTGGAAATGCAGCTTATGAGCTTGAGTTGACTATAAATTTGGCATCAGTGCATTCGGTGTTTCATATTTCATTATTAAAGAAATGTATTAGTGATTCAACTGTTGTTCTTCCTTTAGAAGGTATGGATGTTAAGGATCGTCTTTCACAAGAAAAAGCTCCAGTTGAGATCCTTGATCATTAAATTTATTGTCTAAGGAATAAAGAAGTTCCCTTGATTAAATTTCTTTGGCAGGATCAGTCCATTGAGGGGGCTACTTGTTAAATAAAAGTAGATATATAGACCAAGTACCCCCAAATTTTCTCTAAAAAACTTAGATTCAGCTTGAGGTAACGAATTTTATTAGATTGACTTAATTATGTTCTTAGTTTCAGCTATGTAACCATTCTCATGTCATTATACATTCACGAAATCAGTTTCATTCATGTATCATTCTTCCAACACAGTTATTTAATCATGTGCCAAGTCATGCATGTTCAGTAGATGATCTCAGTTGCCTTAGTTTTCACATTCTAACTAATCTCATTCGAGGACGAATGTTCACATAAGGGACATATTGTAATACCTCATAAGATCCTAAGCTTGTTTTAGCTGTAGTTTCATGATTAAGGGGTCCAAGACTTGAAATTTTCACTAGGTGATAATGACTTAGTAATCATCATGATCCCTAAAGTTTGATATTTCTATTTTGATCTTCCCAACCTCGAGATGTTGATCTTTTAGTTGATTTATGTTTTGAGTTGCTAAAGTTATGTCACAGGGAGTTTTGGGATTTTTAGAAGAGCGTAGGGGCATGTTTGGGAAATAAAAAAAGTGCACCCACCAAGATAGGCCAACACCACAACGGCTAGTCAACTGCGATAGATCCTGCGCCGTGATGTTAAGCCCATAGAGACAGGGCCAGCGGCACAATGTCCATTCCGTTGTGATAGTTCTTGATCGTGGGGTTGTATATTTTTGGCTTTATTATTTTAGCTACCAAGGGGTACTTTGGCCTTTTTCCGTAAACTCAACTCGTCTTTAACACTATTCAGGAATTCCAAAAGGGAATTATTTTCCCCTTTCACTCCAAATTGCTCTCAAGAAACCCTCTTCTTTCCATAAGAATAAACTCAAGATTTTTCCACATGAAATCAAGAGTTTAAGCTTCCAATCCAATAAATATTCATGAATTCAGTTATTAAGGTATGTGTGGTGATCATCCCTGGGACCCTTTCACCCATAAAGCCCAAATACCTTTCTTTGATTAAACGTATAAGTTTTCCTTTATTACGTAAATTTATATGTTCAAGATGAGTTTAAGCTCTTATTTTTCCTTAGTAGTTTTACTCAATTAATGTCCTAGCATGATTCAATGGAAATTTAGGTTATCTCATGTTCCAAGTTCTTATTTTTCCTTGTTTTATTCAATTGAATTTCATGTCATAATATCGAATTATGAATTTAGCCATGAAGTCATGTTGTTTTCCCATGTTTTAATGCATCCCCATGTTCAAGTTCATGCTTCTTACTTAATTGGTGAAATGTTATGTTTTAGGTTTTTGAATCATGACTCCCTACTACAATTTTATGCTTTGATATTATGTTTATAGATTATTCAGTGTTGGTGAGTTATGAACACCTTATACCAATATGTTTTCTTACATTTCACATCTGTAAAGTAATGGTTTTATTTAAACCATGAATATTATCAATTATTCAGTTGTTATGATCATGATGACCAATACCTGTCGCTATGTTTTGTTGAGTTTAGTTTAGTTTAGTACCAGTGTCAGTTTAGTTAGGAGTAGGATTTGCCACCGAGCGACCCCAAGGGTAGAGGATCACTTTCCAGTAGAGGGTGTGACACTTAGTAGCAATCCCTAAGTTACAAAACTATGTAACCAGTATAGGTTTGAGATGTCTGCCTACCAGTTGAGGGTTGGAGTATATATCATAAGAGCACCTGCCAGTATAAGGTGACTCCTTAGTCCTTCGGGACATAAATTTAGTGGATACACACAGCTAATGTTGTTACCCATATCAGGGTACTGACACCCTTCCAACTGTGGCTATAGGTTGGACCCCAATTAGCTCGGATTAGGGCATGTCTGTAATATGATACCTCCCATTGTTTTAGTCAGCATCTATATATATCTCAGCTTAGGTTTGCTTGACCAAGTGTCATATTGTTAGTTAGTCAGTCATACAGATTTCAACCTTACAGTTTCCATATTACTCCATTATCATGTTTATGCTTGGTCTAGCATTCTTAGATATTACATGTTCATGCATTCAAGCTCTACTATCGCATGCATTTCATCTAGTACTTATCTCATATGCCAGTACATTCAAAGTACTGACCGTATACTTTTCTTTGAGATAATGTTTCTTAAAATATAATATGGATGCTCATTTTCCCGACCATTCTTAGACCGTAGAATGTTACTCATCCACAACACTGGTGAGTCCCCCTCCATTGAGGACATGATTTATTTCTCCTAGTTATTTTGGTATTTCCGTATGTTCAGTTAGTCGGAGTTAGTTGGGGGCTTATCCCATCAACCCCTTATGATGTTTAGAGGCTTTCTAATAATAAGTTAGACAGTCAGTCAATCCTTTCAATATAATCATCTATTTAGATAGATAATTTAGTTTTTAATATTATATCCTATATTTTAGACATGTTATTAACACGTATTTCAATATTTAAATTTCAGTATCATACCAGTTTATCTTAGTGATACATTATGTTACTATTTTTCACATTGCTCACCGTAGGTACCAACTCATGGGTTAGCTTGGGGTCACTTATGGCTGTAAGCACCTTTGTCGCTACTAGGTGGTAGCCTTAGGTCATGACTAAAAATGTAATCAAAGACAAAGGTTTTAAAGTACCCTAGGGAGTCAAAAATCTTAATGCGTAGAGTCTTATGCATGGTTATGAAGTGCGCCACACATATAGATAAGAGGATATAAGATGTTTTAGTAAAAACTTCCCTTCTTTCAGTGTTCATGTCATTCGAAAGATCATGATCTCTATTTAAGTCCTTTTTCTAATTTATTCTCTCCATTTACAAATAATGCCTCCCAAGAGGTACAATGGAAGAAGGAATGAGGATTAGCCCATACCACCATCTATTCAAGAAGATCATGTCTCTTATGCCAAAATCAGGCTATTTTAACTACCCTAGAACATTCTATACCTGCTCAAAACAACCAATAGAATTTTGCTCCAGCCAACCCAGTGGAAAATACATCTGTAGTTACGATTCAGGATTTCATTTGGATGAATCCCCCTTTATTTTCTCGATCGAAGTCTGAGAATGATCCACATGAATTTCTACACATGGTGTAGAAAGTGACAAATATCATGGGCATCACTTCGAGTGAGAATGCAGAGTTGGATACATATCAGTTTTAAGATATAGATCACACATAGTTTTAGTGGAAGAGGGACTAAGGTGTTGGTACAGGGCATATAGAGAGGGAGAAGTTTTCCACGGCTTTCTTAGAAAGGGTTTTCCCCCTTGAGTTGAGGAAAGCTAAGGTTCAGGAGTTCATCAACTTGAAGGTGGGTAATATGAGTGAAAAGTAGTACTTGCTTAAGTTTAATGAATTGGTTAGGTATGCTCCTACTATGGTGGCGGACAATAGGTCTAGAATTTGCAAGTTTGTATTTGTTGTAGCTGATAGTATGGTTAAGGAGTATAGGACCACCATGTTGATTAAAGAGATAGATCTATCTGGACTCATAGTTCATGCATAACAAATTGAGGAGGAGAAGTGTAAGGAGATGGAGAGAGAGAATAAGAGTTCCAGGATAGGTAGTTTTAACTTTTCTCAGCCAAGGTCAAAAGTAGGTAATCGTTCTTAGTTTCGTCAGAAATTTTCATCCCCTACTTCATCTTCAGCTCTTACGCTAATGCCTAAGTTCAGACAATAAAATTGAGAAAGAGTGTTAGGCTCTAAGTCCCAAGAAAGTGTGAATAGTTGTTGTACTAATCCGGTTTACTAAAAATATTGTCAAAATAATTAGGGTAAGGATGGTAGTGATGTGTCTTTTGGATGTGGAAAGCCAAGCCATAGGGTTAGGGTTGCCCAAGGGCTATTCATCAAGGTCAGTCTAACCTTCCTTTAGCTTCAGTTGATCGCCCACCTCAGTAGGGTGCCACCTCTAGTGCAACCAAAGGACATTGCTAGAATAGATTGTATGCTTTCAGACTTGACACGATAAACAATGTTCTCTTTATGTGGTTACAGGTACATTATAGGTCTTTTATCTTCATATATGTATTTTACTATACCCCAGAGCTTTACTTTCTTTTGTGACCTCTTATATAGCCATTAATATTGGAGTTAGTCCCAAAATGTTAGCAAAGCTTTTTTTAGTATCTACCTCAGTGGGTAAGTCTATTATAGCAAGACGAGTGTACAGAAATTGCCCATTTACCATATCTCCGAATATCACTTCAGTTGATCTTGTGGAGTTAGAAACTACTAATTTAGATGCCATTCTCTACATAGATTAGCTCCACTAATGGTATGCCTCAGTTGACTGTAGAAATATAAATCTTCAGTTTTAGTTTCCTAATGAACCAGTCATTGAATAGAAGGGGAATAGTTTAGTTCTTAGGGGTCAGATTATTTACTATCTTGGAGCAAGAAATATGATATCTAAAGGATGTTTTTACCATATTATTCGAATCAAAGACTCAAATTCTAAGACCTCGAGTCTTGAGTCAGTTACAGTAGTAAATAAGTTTTCAAATGTGTACCCTGAAGACCTTCCCAGAGTTCCTCCAAAGAGGGAAATTGACTTTATAATAGATCTCCTTCCAGATACCCAGCCTATATTGATTCCACCATACATAATGGCTCTATCTGAGCTTAGGGAATTGGAGGAACAATTAAAATATCTCCTAGATAAGGATTTCATTCGAACCAGTGTTTCTCCCTATGGCACTCTAGTCTTTTTCATGCGTAATAAAGATGGTTCTCCTAGAATGTGCATCATTTACCATCAATTAAATGAACGCACCATCAAGAATAAGTATCCTCTCCCTATAATTAATTACTTGTTCGACCAACTTTAGGTTAACAGTTATTTCTCTAAGACTTCAGAACCGGCTATCATCAACTTAAAGTTAAAGAACGTGACATTCCTAAGACAACTTTTAGAACTCGATATGGTCACTTTGAAATTCTAGTTTTTCCTTTTGGACTAACAAATGCCCCTATAGCTTTTATGGACATGAAGAACAGGGTGTTGAAGTAGTACTTAGACACGTTCGTCATAGTCTTCATTGTTGATATCCTTGTCTACTCTCGTAGCGAGAATGATCAGGCAAACCATATGAGAATTGTATTACGTACCCTTAAAGCTTATTAATTTTTCACTAAATTCAGTAAGTGTAAATTTTTGTTGAAATCAGTAGCTTTCCTTGGCCATATAGTTTCTAGTGATGGAATCTAAGTTGACCTTCAAAAGACCAAAGTAGTCAGAAACTAGCCTAGACCCATCTTTCCATAAGATATCAAGAGTTTCTTGTATTTGACTGGCTATTACAGACAGTTTGTTCAGGATTTTCTTCTATTGCAACCCCCATGTCTCGATGTAATTAGAAGAATGTAAAATTTTAGTGGTCATAATTTGGTGATGAGAGTTTTTAGGAGTTGAAGACTCGACTCACTTTTGCCCTAGTTTTGACCCTTCTATATGACACAAATAGGTTTGTTGTTTACTGTGATGCTTCTAGAGTTGGTCTTTATTTTTTATTGATGCCAAGAGTTAAGTTCATATCCTATTCCTCTTGATAGCTTAAACCATATTAAAAGAACTATACAACCCATGATCTTGAGTTGACAGCTATTGTTTGGCCTTGAAAATTTAGAGGCGCTATCTTTATGGGGTTCATGCTTACATGTTCATTGACCATAAGAGTTTACTTTACGTGTTCATGCAAGACTATCTAGATCTTTGTCATAGAAGATGTCTTAAGTTGTTGAACGATTATGATATGAGTTTGTTGTATCATTCGGGCAAGGCCAATGTAGTGGCAGATGACCTTAGTAGATTGCCCATGGATAGTATTGCTCATGTTGATGGAGATAAGAAAAAGTTTGACATTTAGGTTCATCATATTGCTAGAATATGAGTAAGGTTGGTTGATTCATATAAAGGTAGTATATGGGTTCAGAACGGTTCAAAATATTCTTTGGTTGCCGAACTGAAAGAAAAGAAAGACAGAGATCCTAGTTTAGTTAAGTTGAAGGAGGCAGCTAGTGACCATAAAGTGGAGGTTTTATCCCAAATGGGAGATGGTGTGATTCATTGTCAAGGTAGGTTATGTGTTCCATATGTTGATGGTCTGAGATAGTGAATTCTTGTAGAAGTGCATGGTCCATGATATTCTATCCACCCAGAAGCCATTAAGATATACCATAATTTATGAGAAATCTATTGGTGCAATGGTATGAAGAAGGATATTAAATAGTTTATGGCTAAGTTTTCAAATTGTCAGCAGGTTAAAGTTCAGCACCAGAGACCTAGTTGTACTTTGCAAAAGTTCAGCATCCCCACCTCTAATTGGGAAGTGGTGAACATGGAATTTGTTACAGGATTGCCTCATGTGTATCACCAACATTGTTTGATATGGGTTATTGTTGATAGAATGACAAAGCCATCCCATTTCTTGCCTGTTCATACTTCATACTCAGCTGAGAATTTTGCTAGGATTTATCTTAAGGAACTTATTTAGTTGCATAGAATTCCATTGTCTATCATTTCAAAAAGAAGTACTCAGTTTACCTCTCACTTTTGGAAGGCTTTTATGAAGGGTCTTGGTACCCAAGTTCATCTCAATACAGCCTTTCATCCTTAGGTAAATGGTCAGGAAGAGAGGACCATTCAAACCTTAAAGGACATGTTGAGGGCATGTGTTATTTACTTTAAAGGTAGTTGGGATGACAACTTTCCTTTGATTGAGTTTGCCTATAACAATGGTTATCACTCTAGTATTCAGATGGCTCCGTTTGAGGCTATCTATTGAAGGAGATGTAGGTCACCTATTTGTTAATCTGAAGTAGGTAAAGCTACTTTGATAGGGCTAGATTGTGTTCCAAGCGATGAAGAAAGTTTAATTGATTCGGGAGAGGTTGAAGACAATCCAAAGCCATCAAAAATAAGATGCAGATATGACAAGAAGGTATCTTAAGTTTAAGGATGGTGTTTTGGTCTATTTGAAGATATCGCCTATGTAGGGAGTGAAGAAATTTTTCAAAAATGGGAAACTCAATCCCCACTATGTTGGCCCTAGCATGATCTTAAACCATTTTGGAAAGATAGCTTATGAGCTTGAGTTGCCTGCAGATTTGGTATCAGTGCATCTAGTGTTTCATATTTCCTTGTTAAAGAAAAGTATTAGTGATTCAACTATTTTTTTTTCTTTAGCAGGTATGGATGTTAAGGAGATTCTTTCATAAGAAGAAGTTCCAGTTGAGACCCTTGATCGTCAGATTTGAAGGCTAAGGAATAAAGAAGTTCCCGTGGTTAAAGTTCTTTCGCAAAATCAGTCCGTTAAGGAAGATACTTAGGAAGCAGATGCAGATATGTAGACCAAGTACACCCATCTTTTCTTCGCAAACTCAGATTCAGCTTGAGGTAATGACTTTCCTTAGATAGACTTAATTTTGTTCTCAGTTTCATCAATGTAACTGTTCTCATGTCATTACACATTTATGACATCAGTTCAGTTCATGTATCATTCTTCAGACTCAGTAATGTAATCATGTTTCAAGTAATTCATGTTCAGTAGATGATCTCACTTTACTTAGTATTCTCAGTCTAACTAATCTTATTTAAGAATGAATGTTCCCATAGGGTAGATATTATAATACCCCATAAGATCCTAAGCTTGTTTCAGTTGTAGTTGCATGATTAAGGGGTCCAAGAGTTGAAATTTTCACTAGGTGTTAAGGACTTATCCATTACCACGACCCCTAAACTTTGATGATTTTAGTTTGATCTTTCCAACCTCGATATGTTGGTATTTGAGTTGATTCATGTTTGGGATTGTTAAAGGTATGTCTCGGGGGAGTTTTGAGATTTTCAGACCATCGTAGGGGAATGTTTAGGAAATGAAAATAGTGCACCCACCAAGATAGGCCCATGCCACGAGCGCTAGGAAACTAGGATAGGGCCCACGCCATGAGTGTTAGTCTACTAGGATAAGGCCCGTGGCTTGAGGTGTATTCTGCCGATACAGGGCCATCTTTGCAGGGGTGTATATTTTCAGGTTCATTATTTATGGGACCAAAGGGTATTTTGGTCCTTTTCCCTCAACCCAACTTGTCCTTAACAGATTTGGGACTTCCAAAAGGGAATTATTTGCCTATTTAACTCCAAATTGCACTAAAGAAACCATCCTCTTTCTTCAAGAAAAGACTCAAGATTATACCGCAAGAAATCAAGAGTTCAAGCTTCCAATTCAAAAAAATCTTCAACAATTCAGTTATTAAAGTATATAGGGTGTACATCCATGGACCCTTTCACCTATAGAGACCAAAAACCTTCCTTTAATTAAAAGTATGAGTTCTCCTTAATTACATAAATACATAAGTTCTAGATGAGTTTAAGTTCATCTTATTCCTTAGTAGATTGACTCAATGCATTTCCTAGTATGATTCCATGGAAATTTATGTTCTTTCACATTCCAAGTTTCTATTTTCTCATGTCGATTAAATTAAATTTCATGTAATAATATCAAATTGTAAATTTAGCCATGAAGTCATGTTGTTTTCCCATGTCTTAAGATATCCTCATGTTCAAGTTCATGTTTCTCAATTGGTGAAATGTTATGTTTCTGTTTTTTGAATCATGACTGCCTACTGCAGTTTTAAGCTTTTATATTATGTTTATTTATTATTCAGTGTTAGCGGGTTATGAACACCCGATTCCTACGTGTTTACTTATATTTCAGATTTTTCAAGTAATGATTTAAGTTAAACCATGAATATTACCATTTATTTAGTTGTTATGATCATGATGTGCAATGTCAGTTGTATGTTTAGTTAAGTTTAGTAAAGTTCAGTACCAGTGTCAGTCCAGTTGGGAGTAGGATTTAGCACTGATCCAACCCAGGGGTGGGGGCCACATTCTAGTAGGCGGTACGACCCTTCATAGCAATCCCTGAGTTATAGAAATGCGTAGCCTATGTAGGTTTGACATGTCTACCTACCATTTGAGGGTTGATGTATATATCATGAGAGAATCTACCATTAGAGGCTCATCTCTTAGTCCTTCAGGACTCTAATTTAGTGAATCTACACAGCTAGTGTTAGTACCCGCGACACGGTACTGTCACCCTTCATACTAGGGTTTACAGGTTGGAACCTGATTAGCTCAGATTGCGGTATGCTGGTTATTGATACCTCCCACAGTTTCAGTCCGTATCTCAGTGTTTCTAATCTCAGGTTTGCTTGACCAAGAATGCAGATTGTCAGTTATTCAGTGATAGAGATTTCAGCATTACAACCTCTATATTACTCCACTATCATTTTTATGCTTGGTCTTGTATTTTCATTTATTACCTGTTCATGCATTCAAGCTCAATTATAGCTTGCATTTCAGCCAGTACTTATCTCATTTACTAGTACATTCAAAGTACTGACCACGCACTTTTATTTGCTCTATGTCGTCTTATAACATAGGTTTAGTTCCCCGATGATTCTTAGACCGCTCAGCGTAACTCAACAGCAGCAGTGGTATGTCCTCATCCATCTATGACGTGATTTATTATCGCAGTTGTTTCAGTATTTTCTTATGTTATGTTAGATTTAGTTGGGGGCTTTTCCCATCAACACCTCATCATGTTTAGAAGCTTTCAGACATTCAGTTAGTCATTTCGTCAGTCTTTTCAGTATTATCAGTGGTTTCAGATAGATCATTTAGTTTTCAATATTATATCCTATATTACAAACATTCTATTAACCAGTAAGATTTTAGTATCTTACCAGTTTTTCTTTCGCTCATATGTTATATTACGATTTTTCACAACGCTCAAATAGGTACCAACTCATGGGCTAGTTGGGGTTACTTGTGGTCGTAAGCACCATTTTCACAACTAGGGGGTAGTCTCGAGTCATGACATAATATAAGGATACAATGCTTATAACCAACCGGAATGAGAATTTTCAAAGCCAACCAACATACTAACCATATGAGCCAAAAATCCACTCAATATGCCAACAAACCATGAATCATATGTAATCATTTTCCATTAGAGTGAAATACACAACAATATGTCATTGATACTACATACATACAAATTTAGGATTTTTACTTGAAAGATATCACAAATAGACATACATAACGCCAACAACTTCATACAAAACCCCACGCGGTCACACATAGTAGATAATGTCTCAATATCACAAAATAACAACAACATTGCCCCCTCCACGTACACAACACAATATTAAAAGCCAATTTCTTGATTAGTTCCTATACCTATAACATGATCTTACATCAATATTAACTACATAGCCCAGTCTTAAGAAAGTTAAGTCATATCCTACCTCAAATGTAGTAATATCACACAACCAAGCCTTTAACATTTAGATTTACCTCACAAAAAGACCTGGAACCAACTATAACACACAAATATAGAACGTAGGCATCAAAAGAAAGCCAATGATATCTATATTGCTCATTTTTGTGTAGGGCTCAAAATGGACCCCCAAAATGTATTTTTGGAAAAAAAAGGTAAAACCAAAATTTTAATCCAAAATTATATTACCAAGATTAAAGGAAGCTATTAAAGGAAGCTATAGAAGAAAACCTAAGTGAAAATGGGTTGAAATTAAGGTGTAAATTGAAAAATTACTAATTTAATCCTTCCGGGGCAAAATCATTAAATTCCACCTTTGAATTAAAGTTTTAAAAAGGATTTAAAAGAGAAGAATCGAAGAAAAGTGATTGAAACAGGTGTTTTTGAGCTTACCCAAGGTAAAAATGGTTGCCCAAAAATTCAAAATCCTAAGCTCCAAGTCTCGAAAATGGTGAAAGATCATAAAAATAAGGAATTTATATCACCCATGCATGGCATAAGAAATCACTGGGTCACTTAAGTGGCAATCGCTTAAGAGACAAGTATCTCTTATGAAATATCCACTAGTTGCATAGATGTCGCATAAGCGACCCGACTATCGTTTAAACAACAGTTGAATATGCTATATGGAAGTCGCTTCAGAAGAACCCCGGCTATCTTCCAGGTCACTTAAGCGAACAAAACATTACATAAGGGGTGCACCAGCTGAGAGGTGTATCAACTAGAGACTTGGAGAATTCCAATTCTCTGCAGACCTCTTGGGATTCTTCCAGAATTTTGAGAATGCAAATGAACTAAACTACCCTATCAAATTCGATGCTCTAGACTCAATAGGGATATTAGATTTTTGAAAATCATCATTTTCTCAAAGTTGATCCCTGAAACACATTTTCCAAACATTTCAAATCGAGGGTCAAAATGAGATATAAATCCTGTATAACCACACCAATCTTGTTACCAACTTAAAATCAACGTTTTAAATTTGGTGGTGGAGTCCATTTTGCCATCCGACACACAAAATAATAAATGTTGACAGAAGTCATCTATAAATCATTTAAAACTACTAAAAACCACAAGCTCACACAAATTACACAAAAAGGCATTGGGAACCATGCTAATCATCCCCACACCCCAAAATACCGCAAAGAAACCACGACAAGGGGTAAAATGGTCAAATCATATAAAAATATTAATAATTTTCCACAAAATCAGAAAAAAAATTGGTTATTACATCATCCACCACTTAAAATCAAGATCATCCTTGAACTAAAGGAAAGAGAAATATCTTAATCAGTGAAAACTGGGGATAGCTACCACACATATCAGGCTCAATCTCCCATGTAGCATCATCTATAAGTTGATGTCTCTGCTGGACCTTAACCACTAGAATATCTCCAGAATACAACTATCTTACATCCCTAGCTAAGATGAAGACAACCTCCTCAATGAAATACGAGCTTTTATCTAACTTCACTGAGTCCCAATGAATGACATTACACTCATCTTGAATGCAATGCTAAAGTATGGAAACATGAAAAATTAGATGAACAACTAAAAAATCTAGGGGCAACTCTAACTCATAAGCCATATCCCCAATGAATGACATGACACTAATCTAGAATGTAATGTTGAACTATGGAAACATGAAAAACTAGATCAACAACTGAAAAATATAGGGGCAATTTTAACTCATAAGTTGCATCCCTAATAATGTGTTGAATCACAAAAGGTCCGCTAAGCTTTCCACTCTTCCCAAACCTCATCACACCCTTCATGGGAGACACACAAAGAAAAATTTGATTACCACCACTAAATCACAAGGCGCAAAGTATACGATCTGAATAGTAAATTTTGCCTACTCTAAGTCGCCTGAAGTCTTTCCTAAATGACTCAAAATCCCTCCATAGACTCATAAAGCAAGTCTATACCTCTAGATCTTATCTTAAAAAGCTCAAGCTAACTAACTAGAGAAAGACAATGCCTATCATACAAATCCTCAAAAGGAGCCATCTCAAAGCTAAAATGGTAGTTATTATTAAATGCAAAGTAAACCAAAGCTAGATGTTGTTCCAACTGATAACCAAAGTCCATCACATATGCACGAAGCATCCTCTCAAAACCACAATAGGTCACTCTTATTCACCATCAGCCTGGGGGTGAAAATTTTTATTAAGATCAACACGGGTACTGAAATACTCTTCAAATATTTTTCAAATGTGAGAAGTGAACACTACACCCGAATTTAAGATGATAGACACTGTCATACCATGATGGCAAACTATCCCATTAATATAGATATATACTAACCTCTCAGCACTGAATAAAATCTAAATCAAAATAAAATAAGCAGAGTTAGTCAATCGATCTACAATGACACAAACACTATAATAACAAAAACAAGTATGAGGCAACCAAGTCATGAAGTCTATAGTGATCGGTTCATATTCCCACAAGAGAACGGGTAGCCTTTGAAGCAAACCACTAGGCTTTAAATGTTCAATCTTTAATTATTGGAAACATAGGTAATGAGCTACCAAATTCATTACTTCTTTCCCTATACCACCCCACTAGTAGTGTTGTCTGAAATTGCAATACATCTTAGACACTCCCAGATGGTTGGAATAACTGGAACAATGAGCCTTCTCCAAAATCGATCTTGTCCAATCACCCACCATAGGCATACTAATTCAGCCACCAATCCTTAAAACACAATCTGAATCAAACAAGGCTTCTTTAGCTTCTCTACTCAACACTTTATCCTAAATCACTCTAAATTTGACATCACTATACTGATTTGTATGAATCTTCTCCATAAATAAAACTATATCTTTAAAATTTCAAAAATACACAAAAATGTAAAATTGTAAAGCATAAAATTGAGTTATCCAAATAGTAAACCTTTCAGGCCAAAGGTTGGTGGTGGGTTAAAAGATATGGCAACCTACCCATGCTAGTCAACTTTTGCCTCAAGGAATCTGCAACCATAGTAGACTTTCCCAGATGATAGTTAATTGTAAGGTCATAAGCCTTAAAGAAATTCAAGCCTATGAAACTGATTTATAATAAGATTTAATTGAGTGATGAAATACTAAAGGCTACGATGATCTGAGAAAATCTTACAATGGACTACATGCAAGCAGTGTCGCCATAAATTCAAAGAAGAAATAACCACACATAACTACAATCATGGTTAGGGTAATTCTTCTCATTAGGCTTTAATGGACAAGAAGCAAACGTAATCAGCTTACCCTCATGCATCAACAAAAAACCAAACCTAATATCCAAAGCATCATAAAAGATGGTAAAACACATGCCCTTCTTGAACAATGTAAAGATACAAAAAAGAAAAGAAAAGAACAAATGTGAAGAATAAAATAAAAAAACAAAAAAAAATGAATAAAAGAAACCCCACCCAATCTGAATGTGCGATAAAAGAACAAAAATGGAGAAATATGGGAGGAATAAAAGAGAATTGATTGAGTGGACACCAAAGTTAGTATAGTGCTAAGGATACTTAGTCACTAAATAAATTCATATGTACCATAACAGCCTCTTAGCCTACATTACAAGCCAAATAAAGTCTTATAGTGATCCTAACTTGACTGTCTGAAAACTAAGGTAAAGAAAATAAGGGCAAGCTTATGATGTTTGATGTGCATTGGTGGAACTTCTATTTTGAGCGTGAGTTTCTCTTGACCGTGATTGCATTGAAATGCACTATTTTATATGAGTGAGTGAGACTTCTTTGTTGTGAAGGCACATATGTTGTATTGGTAGCTGCTTGATTCTCTGAGTAGTGTAACTTTTATATATGCATGATTATCTTTTTCTAATATAATGCCATACCTTGATTTAGTTGTGTCATATTATTGTGCTTTATGTATACCTACAGTTCATTTTGAATTATTGAAGTAGGTGGGGCTGGTGTTCTTAAGCTTAAAGTGTTGATTGAGTTCCTTATAAAGCTTAAAGTTCTACAAGTTAAGCATCAATGTTTTGTTTTGTTGTATTGTTTGAGGTCATGCAAAATAGTACTTTTCACTCTTAAAAGATGAAAATACGCAAGTTACTTAGGTTGTTTGGTTAGATATGATGTGTTTTTGTTATGTTTTAGTAGGAAATTGGGTATTGGGACTATTCTAGAAGAGAGGAGTGAAATTTGAAGTTTTTATCAAAAGAGGTAGGCTCCTACTTCTCGTCTATGATATCTATAGTCTGTTGGTACCAAAGTTGATGTCAAAATTATGAGATCTAGAGACTCAAAAGTGTAAAAAAAAGATTCTATCACATATGGAGGGGTACCTATAGTCTGTAGGTGCCACCTACAGTCTATAGGTGAGAGAGTAGGTTATAGAGAGGCAAAGTCCAGAGAATTCAAGAGCTACAAGAGAAATAGGGTAAACCTATGTGGACCACTTGTGAACCATAGGTACCACCTACTGCCCGTAGGAGGCCCTGTAAGTGGCCACTGAGCTTGATTTTCCTTCTTTGTTCAGGAGTTGGTTTGTAGGGTTTCCTTGTAACCTATATATACTCTTTTGAAAATTTTTAGTTAGTTTACGCACTCTTAACACTTACAAACATATATTTTATTTTAGGATTTTATTTTGATCATGGAATTGCTTTGTACCGATTTTGGTTGTTTTCTTGGCTAAAGACTTGGGGTTTTTCATTGATTATTTTGATATTGTTTGAATGACTTCAATTATGAATTCCTTTGATTGTGTTACAAAGATGAGAGGCTTATTCTCTTAGCTAGGTTTGTGGAAACCCTGGCTAAAGAACAAAGTGTTCAATCCTTCTAGATAGTTGTTACTGCATGCATTATGATTTTCTTCATACTTATTGATTTCTTAATGATTGTAAATGCTAAGATCTAGCCTGTATTCTTTACAAACCCGAGAGGGAGGTAGATACTAGGAAAATGATATCATAACAATGATTTGGGGTTAATTGCCGAAATAAGCTTATCGGCATTTTCTTCTTAAGATGATTAACTTAGATTTAATCAAATTAAGACTGAGAGGAGATACTTGAAATGGGGTCAAAGGTAGAGATAGTAAGGAGAAACTATAAGACCTAAAAGAGATGAGTGAAATTCACCAAAGTGTTCTGAGAGGCGGTTGGTGACACCTTACTTATAAGATTCTACATGCATAACTATTTGATAGCTTGATTGAGCAGGAGAAGCCTACCGAGTTGAAGCTAAGGGGAGCGCAAGAATAGTGTCCAGTTCTGATTGATTCCAACCAAAGTTAAGTTCTAGTTACTTGTTTGAGATTACAACAACAAACCCCCCCCATTTACTCTACATTTTACCAGATGAGTTTAGCAAACTAGAGAGATAAGTCCATGTCTTCTATGTGGGATCGACCCGAACTTTAGTTAGGTTACTTCACTTGACAATGATAGATTTGTCCTTCAATTGGAGATCTAGTTTGGGAATTGATCAACAATACAAAGGAATAATACTGTCTCTAAATAGTAATAAAGGTGTAATTTAATAAGAAGAGGCAGTAGTAGACTTTAAAAAATGACATCCATCGCTTTCTCGTAAAGCTCCAAATATCACCCAAATCAACCAATGTTGGGCATACCTAAACCAGGTTTTGCACTGAAAGGGCATAGTAGCCCTGCGTACAATCCACTTGTACTTAGTAGGTATCATCGTCTGACTGGGCAAAGTAGTTAACAAAGTATACAAAATACACAATAAGGGCATGTCACCTGCAATCAGAAAATATCCTACAAAAGTAGCCCACACCGCTTGCATTTGCAGCTCTATAATACTCACATATATTGCAAAAAACACTAGAAAGGACTGCAACTATACATTATACCACATAAAACTGAAGCACAAAAGGACAACATATATACGAACATCAAGTACAAGCAAAAGAAGATTTATCAAATGTAACGCCTTGAAATCGGGTCCCGAGATGTCACACGGTGCTTAAGATCACAAGTGACCCCAAGCTAACCCTTCTACTGGCTTAACTCATAAGCAACTGAACAAAAAGTATAAATCTATACAAATCTATAGAAAATAACACTTTTCTAATTATGATAGATACAAAACTAAATTTATGAGATTAAAACTCTACATTTACAATCAAAACTAAAACAGAATACATCAACTTCTATTGACTGTCTATGAAGCCTCTACTAGTACTAACTATAGGTAGCCGGGTCATGACTCTCGACTAACCCAAATCAATACACATGAATAAAGAAAATACAACACTTCTCAAACTGTATAACTGACTCAAGCCATTGAATCAAAAGGACTCATCACGAGCTGACTGGATGCCGCGAACTGACTGGATTTGTAGATTTACACTATACCTTGTACCTACATTCTGAGAAAATGTAGCCCACATACGAATATGTGGGTCAGTACCATGGAAATGTACCGAGAATGTGGGGTTGCAATGCATATATAAAATAATATCTTAATAACATCACAGTTTATAAAACATGCATGCTGATATAAATAACTCGCTTAGCTCGAATTAAAATCATCATAATCATAAGAGATAAAATATATCGGGTGAAACATGTGAGTCATCATAATAAATCTCAATTCACTTCCATCTTGATTCTAAATCAACAATGAAATTAAATCTCATAACAATTCTCTTTGGAATATATGTTCGTTAAATCTTTCGAAAATAATGACTTTCTTAAACTCAATCTTTCAAACAAATATGTTTTTATCTCAGATAGAAGAATAAGACTTTTCATATTAGATAGGAAAATACACACACACACATATTGGGAGTCTCTTACAACCGACATAGACCATGTGACCTATATGGAGTCCAACGTCTAACCCGCGTTGGGGAGAGCTTTCCTATCCTTGCCATCGGAGTAGGACCTTAAATCATCAATCCAAACACTAGTGATCACTATATAAATCAGCCTCAGGCTCACAACTTATGGGGGTACGTAGTTCTAGGAAAGTATCAATCCTGCTATACCTCCCGCTCGGTGCTAAAGACTACTCCCAGACTTAGCTCAGATCGTTTCTAAAGAAAATCCACAAATAAATATTTCAACAATTCACAACGGGAGCCATCATGCTACCCCTTTCATAATAAATAAATAAAAGTGAATTTCTTTTCTTATTTCGGATTCAAAAACAATCTTTTTTACGACTAAAAGGTCAAACCTTCTTTATCTTCTCAAGGTGTTTATAACACATGATTTTCTCAAAATAATAATCTGAAATAGGGCTCCAAAAACCCATACATCAATATCACCATAAAACCTTCCAAAGTTTCATACTTTATGACATAAGCACAAAAACAATCATTTAAAACTTCAAATTTCTGCTTTATAATCATACATCTTGGTAATGAAAATTAGCTTTGGGATTCAAATCTCATGGTGCTTAGAGCATATAATTTCTCAAAGTACAATCCCAATTAGGACTCAAGGTCTCATACATCAAAATCATATTAAATTTTCTCAAGATTCATGCTTTTCATCATAAATATATATAACTTACTTTAAAATCTGGAAAATTCAGTTTTATGTACAAAAATGTCATCATTCTCATTCAACTTTCCAAACATAGAGAGTATCATAACCTCATGTAAAACCATATAGGGTATAAATTCATGCTTAAAATTCATATTAAATCATGTATATTCATAAAAGAAAAATCAATTTGGGCACAAGAACGAAAGGGTGTTCTTGTTGAAAAACCCCACATACCTTAAACTTGAAGCTTTGAATGAACTCTTGACCTTGGGACACTATTCGTAAAAATAATGAGTGTTTCTTATATCCCTCGGAATGGGGATACCGAATCTCGAAGAATTATTAAAAATTCATGGTTGAATCTTGAGATATTTGAATTTTTAGGTTGAAACCATAATGAATGTTCTTGGTGATTTTGAGAGAAAGTAAACTTATTTTGGTGTTATGGGAGTTTAATCCCGTGTTATAGACATATATAGGGGTATTTTTGGCACTTGGAAGTGAGGTATGCGGTGCATAACCCATGGCATACCTTAAGGTGTGCGTCGTACACCTTATGGCAGACATTTAAGTATGCCTCACACTCCCAATCGCACACATTTGATTGGACGGCGCATTGCCCATCGGAAACCCTTTCTACCTCTCACGAAAATGGGCATAACTCTTCGCTCGGGTATCAGATTTTTGCGAAATTGGTATTGATGGAAAGAAAATTCAATTATCTACAATTTTATATGTCTTGGGATGAAAAATTCCATAAATATTAAGAGATATGCACATTTGAAATTGACCCATGTAGAATCAAATGTCAAACATTGGATGAATCAATTGGTCTTAGCTCAACCTTGTTCTATCTCATTACTATAAATATTTTCCACCTCTAAACTACTTCATAGACTAGGATAATGATCATGCAACTTGTATTCACGTGAGAATCACTTGGATTAGGGCTTAGACGCACAGGAACGACGGTTATAATTCAAGCACAAAAATACGGGGTATTACATTATCTCCCCCTTGGGAACATTCGTCCTCGAATATGGATAATTAACCTGAAACACAGAGGAATATTAGTCTCCAAGCTATCATGTGTAACTCATAAAATTGAATCACTGGATCTCAAGAATAATGAGCTACAGAACTAGTTTGCAAGTGTATAAATCCTCAAGAAAAATAACTATATGCCTAAGGCAGAAACGAGAGTGTCAACTTATTAGTAACCATTACTTTGCACTGGATCTGATCTCATGAGACAGGATGAGAGGTTTATGACATGAAAACTCGGTTTATTACAACATCCCCCTCTTGGGATCGTTCATCTCCGAATGATAGTAATTTGATAAAAATACTAGGATGAGACTGTGATACTACACAGGATACTTATGAACTGAATCATTACTTAATATCTGAGACTAAAACTGATGCATGAACTGAGCTGAATTCATAATTTAATTGGACACAAACACATTCCCTCTTGGAATGTACATACATATAAGACTGCGTATAGTAAGACTAGTTGGAAAATTAAGAATCTATAGGAGCTTATCTCCTTACTTGCTAAACCAGATTACAGGCCATATGGACTGGATCATACTGACTACCCATACTCAAATGGATTATTTCTTTATCACTTTTCTACAAAATTCTATTAACATTAGGGAGTAAATAATTTTGGGCATTCTCTGAACAAGACATTTGACTAAGGAATTACAACATTGATATAACTTTATAGCATGGAATATAATTATATAACTCATAAACTAGGATAGGATTGCTAGGCCATAGGCAACGCAACTTTTTACTTTCAAGCTTAGCATTGCTTCTCAAATGCTCTCTCAACTATACTATTCCCCTTAAATACCATACTCATTTGATTCAACTTATAATTCTCATATTGGCACTGCGAAATCTTTCTACTAAGGTCTAAACGAAACTAAGTTCTCTCATCATGATCAAGCCTAACACTAAATCACAAGATACAACATACCAAAGCTCAATACTAGTCTAAACCAGAAAGTTCAATATTCTATATCTTCTTAGAGCTCACACCCTAACCATAACATGACTTACCACTTCAATGACTAATTTAAAACTCTTGATATGGTTTCACTAGTGCATATTGCATATATCATCTTACACCCAACATGACCTTCAATCCTATCATTAAAACCACATATAACTATAAGGCAAATACCCCTAAAGGCATACTCCATATATTCTCGAGATTAAGCCATAATTTCATCATTCTAAGATCTACAAATAAATGCTAAACTCACAAGAATAAACTAATTTCAAACTTACCGACTTCATTCTTAAATAATCCATCCATATATTATCCTTAATTCCTAGCTTCAATAATCATCATCAAAAACTTACAATCTTATTTGCAACCATATCTACATCTCTAATCACATAATCATAGCCTACCAAGATAATACTTCTATATTTATATTTTTCCCAAACCATGAGAATAAAATCATACTAAAAAGACTCAACATCTTTAATCATAACTCCTTAACTTAGCTATCAAGAACAACATAAATTATCTAACTAGCCTTTCTCCACCTAGCAACTCAACGTTACTACTACTCACACAATATGCAAGAATTCTCAAAAAATAATGCAGCCCCATAGCAACTTGGGCATACCTCTATACCATACTTAATTACGAATACATGATCTTATACTCTTGTAAACACTATTCAGGCCTACTAAATCACCTCCATATATCTAGCATCAACAACCAAACCATCAACTGTTAGAACTTAATGTCTAGAGCTAAAAATGATTTACAACCCAATCTCATACACAATTTTACTTCAAAACTATAGAACATATCATTAAGAAAAACTAGTACACAATGACAATCGATCATAATCACATGGCCTATCTTATTCATAATCTATTAACCCATCCTCCTTCTTCACATCATTACTATTTACCCATCTTCACATAAAAATTACTTTCATAGCTTTATAAATTTCAACTAAACTTCCTCTTGCAATCTCAGGAAAGCCTAAATTAACAATACTCAACCATCTAGTACTTCCATCAAAACCTCTACTTTCCTAGCACAACAAATACCATCAATAACTCTTTTCATACTTTAAGCAAACAACAATCCACTTTAACTAATAATCTCCTTCTCTAACTTCACCAAACTAACAAACAATGGTATGTCACTTCATTACTAATTCAATCATAAGCAAAAATTCAGCTATACATATTCAATAAATTGCCCTTACCACTATTCTTGCCACTATACTTCTAAACCCACAAGTTCAACTATCACAAGACTTTCAACTAAACATTACTACTTCTGTCACTACACAGAAACCCACACTTTCAACTAACACCAGAATAACAAGATAAACAACAAGTTGCTAGTGAATCAAAATAGGCCTTACACGGCTTCACTAGACTTTGGTTTTGCATTTTGAACAAGAAAATTAGATGAATAACAAAGAAACTATGATAGTGAATCGAAATAGGCCTCACACGGCTTTCCTAGACTTTGATTTTCCACAAACATAATGATAACAAGAATACATAATACAAGAGATAGAAACTTGACACATAATATTCAACGATCTAAGAATACACCTTACTCTGTCTTTATTAAATAACTCATAAGAATAAGGGTATAACTTCAAATCTGATGGACTTATAACATACTAGAAGGCCCTTCTCAACCCGCTTTATAAAACTTCTGAAACTTCTGCTAGTAATTATAAAAGCATTATCTGGGGAGGAACTGGAACTTGCCAAATATGTTACTTCAAGAACATAGATAGAGAAGTATAATTATCATTATGGATTATGAGGAGAAATTCAAAAGCACATCTGACTCAGTCTTTGTGCACAATTTTGATAGGCCTAATAAAGCACTTCAATTTTTGAAACTCAAAAGTACTGACAGGATACTTTTTAGCTCTCTTATAGTCCTATAACTACTATCTATGGAGAATGAAGTTGAAATTCTTCTAATACCTTGGAAATAAGGCAGAGATGGCCTGACTAGAGTAAGATGACAATCTGTATAAGTTTCTTGGAGAACTTTTCTATAGAACGATTTAAGACTTGAAAGAATGGAGACATTTCCTAAATTTCCTATGGCTTCTCGAAGAAAAGTAATGATATCTTCGTACCATTTCGCAACACTCTACTAGATACGGTTTCATAGACACCTAGGACACTTGAAATTTATGCTATGATACAATGTTTGTAACGCCTCAAAATCGGGTTCCGAGATGTCACACGGTGCTTAGGATCACAAGTGACTCCAAGCTAACCCTTCTACTGGCATAACTCATAAGCAACTGAACAAAATGTATAAATCTATACAAACCTATAGAAAATAACACTTTTCTAATTATGATAGATACAAAACTAAATTTATGAGATTAAACCTCTACTTTTACAATCAAAACTAAAATAGAATACATCAACTTCTACTGACTGTCTATAAAGCCTCTACTAGTACTGACTGTAGGTAGCTGGGTCATGACTCTCGACTAACCCAACTCAATATAAATGAATAAGGAAAATACAACACTTCTCAAATTGTATAACTAACTCAAGCCCTTGAATCAAAAGGACTCATCACCTGCTGACTGGATGTCGCGAACTGACTGGATCTGGAGATGTACACTATACCTTGTACCTACATTCTGAGAAAATGTAGCCCACATACGAATATGTAGGTCAGTACCATGGAAACGTACCGAGCATGTAGGGGTGCAATGCATATATAAAATAATATCTTAATATCATCACATTTTATAAAATTATGCATGTTGATTTAAACAACTCGCTTAGCTCGAATTAAAATCATCATAATCATAAGAGATAAAATATATCGGGTGAAACATGTGAGTCATCATAATAAATCTCAATTCACTTCCATCTTGATTCTAAATCAACAAAGAAATTAAATCTCATAACAATTCTCTTTGGAATATATGTTCGTTAAATCTTTCGAAAACAATGACTTTCTTAAACTCAATCTTTCAAACAAATATGTTTTCATCTGAGATAGAAGAATAAGACTTTTCGTATTAGATAGGAAAATACACACACACACATATTGGGAGTCTCTTACAACCGACATAGACCATGTGACCTATATGGAGTCCAACGTCTAACCCGCGTTGGGGAGAGCTTTCCTATCCTTGCCATCGGAGTAGGACCTTAAATCATCAATCCAAACACTAGTGATCACTATATAAATCAGCCTCAGGCTCACAACCTATGGGGGCAGGTAGTTCTAGGAAAGTACCAATCCTGCTATACCTCCCGCTCGGTGCTAAAGACTACTCCCAGACTTAGCTCAGATTTTTTCTAAAGAAAATCCACTAACAAATATTTCAACAATTTACAACGGGAGCCATCATGCTACCCCTTTCATAATAAATCAATAAAAGTGAATTTCTTTTCTCATCTCGGATTCAAAAACAATCTTTTTTATGACTAAAAGGTCAAAGCTTCTTTATCTTCTCAAATTATTTAAAATCAAGGTGTTTATAACACATGATTTTCTCAAAATAATAATCTGAAATAGGGCTCCAAAAACCCATACATCAATATCACCATAAAACCTTCCAAAGTTTCATACTTTATGACATAAGCACAAAAATAATCATTTAAAACTTCAAATTTCTGCTTTATAATCATACATCTTGGTAATGAAAATTAGCTTTGGGATTCAAATCTCATGGTGCTTAGAGCATATAATTTCTCAAAGTACAATCCCAATTAGGACTCAAGGTCTCATACATCAAAATCATATTAAATTTTCTCAAGATTCATGCTTTTCATCATAAATATATATAACTTACTTTAAAATCTGGAAAATTCAGTTTTATGTACAAAAATATCATCATTCTCATTCAACTTCCCAAACATAGAGAGTATCATAACCTCATGTAAAACCATATAGGGTATAAATTCATGCTTAAAATTCATATTAAATCATGTATATTCATAAAAGAAAAATCAATTTGGGCACAAGAATGAAAGGGTGTTCTTGTTGAAAAACCCCACTACCTTAAACTTGAAGCTTTGAATGAACTCTTGACCTTGGGACTCTATTCATGAAAATAATGAGTGTTTCTTGTAGCCCTAGAAATAGAAATTCTGAATCTTAAAGAATTATTGAAAACTCATGATTGAATCTTGAGATATTTGAATTTTTAGCTTGAAACCATAATGAATGTTCTTGGTGATTTTGAGAGAAAGTAAACTTATTTTGGTGTTATGGGAGTTTAATCCCATGTTATAGACATATATAGGGGTTTTTTTGGCACTTGGAAGTGAGGTATCCGGTGTACAACCCATGGAAGACCTTAAGGTGTTCGAATCACACCTTATGGCAGACATTTAAGTATTCCTCGCACACCCAATCTCACACATTTGATTAGACGACGCATTGCCCATCACACACCCTTACTGCTTCCCACGAAAGTGGGCATAACTCTTTTCTCGGGTATCAGATTTTTCCAAAATTTGTATAGTTTTAAAGATAATTCAATTATCTACAGTTTGATAGGTCTTGGGATGAAAAATTCCATATATATTAAGATATATACACGTTTGAAGTTGACCCTTGTACAATCGAATGTCAAACTTTGGATGAATCAATTAGTCTTAGCTCAACCTTGTTCTATGTCATTGCTATAAAAATTTTCCACCTCTCAAATACTCTATAGACTAGGATAATGATCATACAACTTGTATTCAGGTGAGAATCACTTGGATTAGAGCTTAGACGCACGGGAACGATGGTTAGAATTCTAGCATGAAAATACGGGGTATTACATTATCTTCTCCTTGGGAACAATCATTCTCGAATATGGATAATTAACCTAAAACACAGAGGAATATTAGTCTCCAAGCTATCATGTGTAACTGATAGAACTGAATCACTGGATCTAAAGAATAATGAGCTACTGAACTGGTCTGCAAGTGCATGAATCCTCAAGAAAAATAACTATATGGCTAAGGTAGAAACGAGAGTGTCAACTTATGAGTAACCATTACTTTGCACTAGATCTGATCTCATGAGACAGGATGAGAGGTTTATGACATGAAAACTCGGGGTATTACAACATCCCCCTCTTGGGATCATTCATCCACGAATGATAATAATTTGATGAAAATACTAGGAAGAGATTGTGATACTATACAGGATACTTACAAACTAAATTATGACTTAATATCTGAAACTTAAACTGAACCATGAACTGAGATGAATTCATGATTTAATTGGACACAAAAACATTGCCTCTTGGAATGTACATACGTATAAGACTGCGAATAGTAAGACTAGATGGAAAATTAAGAATCTATAGGAGCTTATCTCCTTGCTTGCTAAACCAGATTGCAAGCTATATGGACTAGATCATACTAACTACCCATACCCAAATAAAGTATTTCTTTAGCACTTTTCTACAAAATTCTATTGACAATAGTGAGAAAAGAATTTTGGGCATGCTCTAAACAAGACATTTGACTAAGGAATTACAACATTGATATAACTCTATAGCATGGAGTATAATTATATAACTCATCAACTAGTATAGGATTGCTAGGTCGTAGGCAACGCAACTTCTTATTTTCAAGCTTAGCATCACTTCTCAAATGCTCTCTCAACTATACTATTCCACTTAAATACCATACTCATTTGATTCAACTTATAATTCTCATATTGGAACTGCGAAATCTTTCTACTAAGGTCTAAACTAAACAAAGTTCTCTCACCATGATCAAGTCTAACACTAAATCAGAAGATACAACATGCCAAACCATAATACTAGTCTAAACCACAAGGTTCAAATTCTATATCTTCTTAGAGCTCACACCCTAAGCATAACATGCCTTACCACTTCAATGACTAATTTAAAACTCTTGATATGGATTCACTAGTGAATATTGCATACATTATCCTACACCTAACATAAAATTCAAGCCTATCATTAAAACCACATATAACTTTAAGGCAAATACCCCTAAAGGAATATTCCACATATTCTCGAGATTAAGCCATAATTTCATCATTCTAAGATCTAAAAATAAATGCTAGACTCGCAAGAATAAACTAATTTCGAACTTGCCAACTTCATTCTTTAACAACCCATCCATATGCCATCCTTAATTCCTAGCTTCAATAATCATCATCAAGGACTTACAATCTCATTTGCAACCATATCTACATCTCTAATCATATAATCATAGCCTACAAAGATCACACTTCTATACTTATATTTTTCCCTAACCATGAGAATAAAATCATTCTAAAAAGAATGAACATCTTCAATCATAACTCCTTAACTTAGCTATCAAGAACAACATAAATTATCTAACTAGCCTTTCTCCACCTAGCAACTCAACATTACTACTAACCACACAATATGCAATAATTCTCAAAAAATAATGCAACCCCATAGCACCTTCGGCACACCTCTACACTATACTTAATTACGAACACATGATCTTATACTCCTGCATACACCGTTCAGGCCTACTAGATCACCTCCATATAACTAGCATCACCAACCAAACCATCAACTGTTCAAACTAAATGCCTAGAGGTAAACATGTTTTACAACCAAATCTCACACATAATTTTTACTTCAGAACTATAGAACATAGCATTAAGAAAAACTAGTACACAATGACAATCAATCATAATCATATGGCCTATCTTATTCATAATCTGTTAGCACATCCTCCTTATTCACATCATTACTATTTACCCATTTTCACACCTAACTTACTTTTATAGCACTATAAATTTCAACTAAACTTTCTCTTACAATCTCAAGAAAGACTAAATTAATAGTACTCAACCACCAAGTACTTCCATCAAAACCTATACTTTCCTAGCACAACAAATACCATCAATAACTCTTTTCATACTTAAAGAAAACAACAATCCACCTTAACTAATAATCTCCTTCTCTAACTTCACCAAACTAACAAACAAGGGTATATCACTTCATTACTAATTCAATCCTAAGCAAAAATTCAGCTATACATATTCAATAAATTGCCCTTACCACCATTCTTTCCACTACACTTCTAAACCCACAAGTTCAACTAACACAATACTTTCAAATAAATGTTACTACTTCTATCACTACACAGAAACCCATACTTTAAACTAACGCAAGAACAACAAGATAAACAACAAGTTGCTAGTAAATAAAAATAGGCCTCACACGGCTTCACTAGACTTTATTTTGTATTTTGAACAAGAAAATTAGATGAATAACAAAGAAACTATGCTTGTGAATCAAAATAGGCCTCACGCGGCTTCACTAGACTTTGATTTTTCACAAATATAATGATAACAAGATTACATAATACAAGAGATTGAAACTTGACACACAACATTCAACGATCTAATAATACACCTTTTTCTTTCTTAATTAAATAACTCATAAGAACAAGGGTATAACATCAAATTTGATGGACTTATAACATACTAGAAGGCTCCTCTTAAGCCGCTTTATGAAACTTTTTAAACTTTTGCTAGCAATTATAAAAACATTATTTGGGGAAGAACTGGATCTTTTCGAACATGTTACTTCAAGAACATAGATTGAGAAGTATAGATTATCATTATGGATTATGAGGAGAAATTCGAAAGCATATCTGACTCAGGCTTTGTGCACGATTTTTATAGGCCTGATAAAGTACTTTAGTTTTTGGAACTCAAAAGTACTAATAGGTTACTTTATAGCTCTTTTACAGTCCTATAACTATCTATGGTGTATGAAGCTCAACTATTTATAATACCTTGGTAATAAGGCAGAGATGGCCTGACTAGAGTAAGATAAGAATCTATATAAGTTTCTTGGAGAACTTTTCTATAGCATGATTTATGACTTGAAAGAATGAAGACATTTCCTAAATGCCCTGTAGCCTCTTGAAGAAAAGTACAGACGTCTCCGTACTGTTCCACAAAAATCTACTAGAAATGATTTCATAGACACCCTAGGATACTTGTTCTCTGTGCTCTGATACCAAGTTTGTAACGCCCCAAAATCGGGTCCCGAGACGTCATACGGTGTTTAGGATCACAAGTGACCCCAAGCTAACCCTTCTACTGGCATAACTCATAAGCAACTAAACAAAAAGTATAAATCTATACAAATCAGCAAAAAATAACTCGTTTCTAAATATGATAGATTGAAACTAAATTTACAAGATTACAACTCTGATTTTACAATCAAAACTAAAATAGAATACATCAACTTCTACTGACTGTCTATGAAGCCTCTACTAGTACTGACTATAGGTAGCCAGGTTATGACTCCCGACTAACCCAACTTAATACGACTGAATAAAGAAAATACAACACTTCTTGAACTATATAACTAACTCAACACCTTGAATCAAAAGGATTCATCACCTACTGACTAGATGCCACGAACTGACTAGATCTGAAGATGTACACTATACCTTATACCTATATTCTAAGAAAATATAGCCCACATATGAATATGTGAGTCAATACTATGGAAACATACCGAGTATATGGGGGTGCAATACATATATAAAATAATATCTTAATATCATCACAGTTTATAAAATTATGCATGCTGATATAAATGACTCACTTAGCTCAAATTAAAATCATCATAATCATAAGAGATAAAATATATCGGATGAAACATGTGAGTCATCATAATAAATCTCAATTCACCTCCATCTCGATTCCAAATCATCAAAGAAGTCAAATCTTATAACAATTCTCTTTGAAATATATGTTCGTTAAATCTTTCGAAAATAATGACTTTCTCAAACTTAGTCTTTCAAACAAATATGTTTTCATCTCAGATAAAAGAACAAGACTTTTCATATTAGATAGGAGAATACACACACACACACATTGGGAGTCTCTTACAACTGACATAAACTATGTGAGCTACATGGAGTCCAACGTCTAACCCACGTTGGAGAGAGCTTTCCTATCCTTGCCATTGGAGTAGGACCTTAAATAATCAATCAAAACACTAGTGATCACTATATAAATCAGCCTGAACCTCCTTTTTTACTTGACTTAACTTGGGTTTTCAGCTGTAGGTTCCTAAAAATATGGGAAAAATATTTTTAAAGTAAAGTTCTAATTTTGCCCTCTTTTTCGAAAACCCATTTTGTGAGTCCGTTTTGACTCTAAACAAAAAATAGTCAATAATGGTGTCGTTGGTTTTTTTTTATGCATAGATTTCATATTTAATATTTTTATTATAGTTTGGGATCATTTGTGGAAATTAAGATTGTGGATTTGAAGTGTAGCGGATCAGTTTTGGCTTTTGAGGTATGTTATGGCTTAACTCTTTTAGACTGGGCTAGGTAGTAACTGATGGTACAAAATATATGTTAAGGGTGCAAACTAATTATGAAAAATTGCTATCTATATTCTGTGCTCGTGTAGGGATTATATGTGATGTAATTATTGAATTGGGATATGATTTGATGTGTGTGACCATGTGGGGTCCTATGTTGTGTTGACAGCCTTGAATACAAGTGAATAATTATATTGTGTTGTTGAAATTTCTAATATTGTTTCATTGGTATATTGTGATATATCCATACTTATTGGTATATGAGAAATGTGGAAATTCATGGATGAAATGGAAGTAATAAGTAGATATTGGCTCAGGTGTTGTGGAATTGTAACATTGTGGTTGGTTGTGGAAATACATCATGTGGATTATGTGTGAAAATACATCACGTGGATTGGTTGTGGAAATACTCATTTTGATTGTTGTGAATATTGCATCGTCATTCTCATGTCATCATACGCATCAATTCACTTATTCGTTATACTACTTTACATATAATTGTCGTCATGTATGTGTACTTGATTTATGTCTTATTTTATGTATGTGCTTTGAAAATACTAAAAATAATGGAATACTGGATATTGGTATCGAATATTGGATTTTATAGATCATCTCTGAAGGATCATGTCGGAGAAGAGTTGCAGTTATTGATAATCTTGAGGCTTTGTGCTAAACTTGAGGTTGTGTGCCAAACTTGAGGTTATGTGACAAACTTAAAGTTGTGTGCCAAACTTGAGGCCGTGTGCCATTCTTAAGGTTGTGTGCCAAACTTGAGGCTGCATGCCAAACATGAGGTTGTGAGCCAATACCATGCATTATCATCATCATCATAATCATCATATGCATTGTACCCACTTTATTGTGCTTATGTTTTGCTTGAATTTCCATATTACCTTGTCATCTACCTATTTGTTCTATAACTTGACTTGTTAACGTCTAATTGTTCTATTTTTCATTAGTTATACTTGACTTTATTATACATGTCCCTCTTTTGTTCTACCTGTATGTGATTTATGTATATTTATATCCCAATCTTGTATATTGTTGTATTATATATGGATATTATAAAACTGTTAATGCAAGCGCTATGGGCTACTGTTGTGAGACATTTTTCGATTGCAGGTGATGTGCCCTTAGAGTATATTTTGTATGTTTTAGTTACTACTTTCTTGGTCATCCTATGATACCTACTAAGTATAAGTGGACCGTACTCATGCCTACTACATCCTTTTAGTGCAGTTCCTAACTAGAGTGCACCTCAGCTTGCTTGACTCGGGCGATTATTAGAGGTTCTAAAGTAGCGGTTGGACATTTATGCGTCCAAAGTTCACATCTATATTTCTATAGTAGTTATGTCTTTATAAATATTTGGAGACATATATTATTCCTTTGTGGTTATTTTTCTGATGTATTTGAGTCCTGAGTTGTATTAGTAGTTCTTACACAATTGACACCTAGTTTTGGGCATAATTGGTATTTTGGATAAGTTCTTTCACATTGTTTTGGGTGATAGGCTTACCTGTCAAGGTACGCCATGACAAGTGTCATCATGACCCTTATTTTTGGGTCGTGAACGACCCTCATGCCGCGATCAAGGTAATTGAGAGACGATTCTTGGGCCTGCATTTTATCTTTTGTTCTTTTTGCTTGTGTTTCTTCTCTTTCACCTTCTCCACATATCATTTTTATCAAGACTCCTTTATTATCTTCTCATTTCAACTTTTACCTACACAAATGACCATTAAGTAATAAAGTAAAAACAAATCAACGAAAAATCATGATAATTTATGTTGTCAAATCGATAACTTATCAACACAAGCAATAGTTCATTACTTCAATGGAAATTTGCTAATCCTACACTTAGAATTTACTCTAATCTAATCTTAGCTCAAGATTAGAACAAATTTTTACTACAACAGATGAGATAAAAAGTAAAGATGAACAATAGGATAAAGATGGTGAAAAATGAGCTAAAACCCTTTTTTGTGCCCTAATTCAATATTTGTCAAATTTTACAAAAATGCCCTTGAAAGTTTTTTGCTTTACTGCAATAGCTACCTCTTGACCATATTTGCGACTCCCGCAATAGCGATAGTTTTATTGTGATCACCCATTAGTTGACTTGTTGACTAGTCATTATCGCGACCCTCAGGCCGCGATCGCGGTAACTTAGGGTCGATTCTTAGGCTTGATTTCTAGCATTTGGCTCTATTCTTTCACAGTTAACCTCTTTTTGGCTTGAATGACTTGGTCATCTTCCATTTTAAACTTTTCCAACACAAATGACCACTAAGTATGATATTAACATAATTCAATGGAAAATCATTGTAATTTAGGATTAAAAGGTGCTAGAAAATCCTCAAATTGATGACTTATCAACACTCCAAAACTTAAACTAGTGGTTGGCCTCAATCAACTAGGAATAATTCAATGAGATAGGGTATTCAACTCAAATCCAACCAAAAGAGAGTTATACTAATGGAACAAGCAAACAAATCTCTATAAATACTTTCAAGCATGTCATTGCAATAAATAAACAAAAAAATTTCAATAAGAACATCTTTATGAAGCAAGGATGCAGGTTTGTATCACATGAAACTTCCAAATAAACAAGGCATCTTAAGATGAGACACAAAATCTTTAAAGACTGTCTCAATCTTCACAATGCAACTTAATTAACCCATTTATCCAAACCGAGAGTAAAACTCCACCCTCTACTGCATTTATTGATGCCACTCACATGCAACAATTAGATGCACACACACAAGACATTTAAATTTCTAAAGGATCTCAAATACTAAAGGAATTCACACTCATTCTCTGAAAAAAATTCAAGTATAATGATTAGAACGATAGGCTTGCCCTTTGTGGTTTTTCCACTAAAGTACACTTACCTAGTTTGGAATCACCTAGGTCATGAGTGTCAAGATGAAGGTTTAAAGTAAGGGAAGTAATATATATGGATCAAGTGACTAAAAGACCTCTTTCAATGCAATTGCTCAACCCCTTCTACCACAAAATTTTCAAACTACCCAACTTATTCTCATTCCAATCATTTCCCATATTGCCCTAACTTTTTTCTTAAAATTTACCAAAAAATTTTGAGCCACCATTTTCTTTCTTCGTTTCTTTGGCCTTTTCAAGAGACTTACTAATTTTAAGAACTTCTTAGCCCATTTATTTGCCTAATTTCTCTGCACATTCCTTGTGCTAGGCTATACAACTTTACCATCAACTATGTCTCTTGTCTCTTAAGAAAATGATTTGACCATCTTACATACATATTACTTGACTTATCTTAGCACATTACATTAATCCCCCCAAACTTTGAGTTTTAACCACCCTTACATTATTCTCCCAACTATCCCCAACATACAAAGCCTTTCACTTATATTTTGTTACATTGAATCATTCGATGCATTAAACTAGGTTAAGTGCCAAAAGGAAGATTTTAATAGGGTTTAGTTGTTTGACCAAGGTTAGCATTAGAAAAAGAAAGAAAAATGGGCAAAAAGTCTCAAAGGTATTAACTAGGAAATGATTTCAAGGTAGGAATTTAGCTATGGGAATGGTTAAAAATGTCCTCGTGTCATCCTCCAAACAAAGTTTGTCTAGGATTTCTCTTTGAACATACTCAGGGAAAGTTCTAGACTACATATATGTACAAGAATTATTCAAAAATCTCACCACACATGGCATCGTACTCATAGAGAAAATAGTTAATCTCCTAACCAATTTGATCAATTTGAGCTAATAGGATAAAGTCAAGGACTGTAATGACTGGAGACTACCCCCTAGTTGTCACATGGTTCTTAGGACCACAAGTGATCCCAAGAAAATCCTTGTATTGGCATACTTTTAAGAAACTGATTTTAATACGTATAAATAACTGAATTTACTATGCAGAAACATAAACATGATGAAATTTGGGGAAAATACAACACTGGTACAATTTTTTCATTCTGATAAAGCTGAAAAGAGGAACTGTTATTACAGGACTAACTTTGACTGACATCTATGAAGCCTCTACTATACTGACTATAGATAGCTGGGATGCGACTCCAACTACCACTAATCAATACATATGAGTAAGAAATTAAAGTATATAATAGCATCTAACTGAAGTCCCCAATGTAGGAAGACTCATCATATGTTGGCTAGAATCTGAAACTGTCTAATCATGATATATGGACTACAACTCAACTAGTACCTACATTATTAAACAATGTATCACATAGACATATATATGGATTAGTATTTTTGGAATGTACTGAGCATACGCTGGTGAATGCATATGTAAATAAATAATGCAACAATTCAGATAAACTTTTAAAACTACGTGCTAAATGTGAGTCACTCACCTTGGCTTGAATAATCAAAACTGATAAATCATAAGTACTGAGTAACAAAGCATAAAAGAAATTCTTGGGACCTCCATACTTAGTTCTAATAAAACTGTACTCTGATTCTTCTCTTCAAATCATGCAGGCTAAGTGAAAAGGGCTCATCTTTATCAATCTTGAAACTTAAAGCTGAAATTTGATAACTGGAGTCTTAGGTAAGACAATGTCAAAGTAAATTTATGCGCCCTTACACTTAGTTTTCTCAAAACTGTTCTGACACTTTGTTTTAGGAATTATGGACTTTGAGAGGTTCTTCCAACCAGCATACACCATGTGACCTATCATTATATCGAATGTCATGTTCCTCTCAGGAGAAAACCTCACATTGGAGAAAGGTGTCATACACTTGTCTAGGAGCATAACCTTATCTTAAGTGATCACTGACTTAGACCACTATGTGCACTTAATCATTGTCCTACAGCGTCACATAGTTCTGGGGCATGAGACCTTGGAAACATACCCAACTCAGTGATAAATACTACTCCCATTCTTTCACTCCAAACTTTAGGAAATCCACCTTAAATGAGCACAAGGGTTTGTAATGAAAACCAATTATGCTTCTCTTTCTTTAAATCTCAAGTTGTATGAACAATGTGGATTCCTTATCTTATCTTAGGATCAAAAGATCAATTTCTTTCTTAAATCATGGCAAACAACTTATAAAATAGGCTTAAAAATCATAATCTTATTGAAATATCAACACTTAAACTTAGGGCTTAAAACCCGTGCTTTAAATTCATGTCAAATAAAAGTAATTCTTCATGCTCAATAATCTTATTAAAGTACTTTAATAATTTCAGTCTAGATAATGAAATCAAAATCACAATATGAATCTTCTGGATCAAAATATGAGCATGCGTAAACTTGACTCACTTAAAGCCTTTAAACTCATGCTTTCTTTCATAGAACTTGCAACATAATATCATGCTTAAATCTAATTTGTAAATCTTTAAATCAAAACATGAACAGATGAGAGTAAGCATGCACTTTAACATTTAAATCACTTTATAAATCCATAAACTCAAAACAAGTAGGTTGGGTATGAACCATAACTACAATTTACATAAATTCAACTTTAAGACTATTTTTGGGCACAAAGATGAAAGGAGTATCCTTGTTCATAACCCCACATACCTTATTTGATTAATTTAATATAGAAGCTTGAACTTGGAATTCTAATGATGTTTTTGAAGCTTATTCTTAAATTTCTATAACTCAAAAACTTGAATTCTTGGTTATCTTAAAAAAAGGAATGGTGAAACCTCGGATTTCTTGAAGTTAAAGTTGAAGCTCTAGTGTTTTCTTGGAAAGAAATTTGGTGAGGAATGAGTGTAATATGCTTAGAATAGGGTTAAATATCCTGTTTTTACGATTTTGGGGAAGGGCAAATAACTCAATTACCCTTTAGGGGATTAAAGCCACAACTGGAATGCCTTTTAAGGCTTCACCGCGATGCGGTGACTCCCTCATTGCTATACTCACCATGACGTAGTGCAATCACGGTGAGTCACTAGAAAATAAAAACTGGTGTTTTGCATTCCACTGCAATGCGGTAAGGTAGCCATCGCTATAACCACTGTAATGCGATGGAATCTCGGTGAACTACTATTTTGGGAAATCCAATGGGATCCAATCCTTGTCTGAAATAATGGAAACTTACCTGAGACATGCTTGTTACACCCCTGAATATGAATTAACTTAAAACCATCATCTCAGAACCCAAAAGATCAACTTAAAATACCTTGAAGTTATAAGGTCTTAGAAATGGCTAAGTCTTCAACACTTAGTGAAAATTTCAAGACTTAAACCCCATAAGTATGTAACTAAGAGCTGAAACAAGCTAGGATTAGTATGTGGTATTATAATAGATCCCCCTTTGGAACATTCGTCCTCGAATGAGACTGGATAGAGTAAGAGTACTGAACCAAGGTAACTGAGATCATTTACTGAACATGCATGACTTAGAACATGAGTGCATAATAGAGTCTAAAATATGATACATGAATTGAATATCATGACAGAGCTGATTTCTTGAATACATATATTGACATGAGAATGGTTATAAGGCAGAGATAGAAATGAGAGAGTCAACTTATGAGTAACCATTACTTTAGGCTGGATCTAATTTTATAAGGAAAAGATGAGAGGTTTAGGATATGAAAACTCAGGGTGTTACCACATCTCCCCCTTGGGATCGTTCTTCCCCCAAATAATACTGACTTGGCTAAAAGACTAAGAAAAGATTGAGAAGATACATAGGACACTTACAGACTAAATTATGACTGAATATCTAAATCTAAAACTGATACATGATGCATGAACAGAGCTAAATTCATAATTTACATGAATGTGAACATTTACCTCATGAAATGGCCTTACTCATGAAACTTTAGGTAGTAAGACTAAATGGAAAGTTGGAAATCTATAGGAGCTTATATGCTTAATTGCTAAACTAGATTGCGAGCTCTACAGACCTAACCATATTGACTTCCCATACTCAAATAAAGTATTTCTCCCAATACTCTTCTAAGAAATTACAATAATACTATGGAGCAAAGAATTTTAGGACATAATCTGAACAAGACATCTGACAAAGAAACACAACATTGATACAACTCTATAGCATAGAACATAAACATGTAAATCATAAGCTAGGATAGAATTATTAGTCCTTAAGCAATGCAAATTCTTACCTTCAAGCTTAGCAACACTTCTTAAATACTCCGTCAACTCTAATATCCCTTAAATACTATATCGTTTGATTCAACTTAAAATTCTCACATGGGCATTGAAAAATCCAACAACTAAAGTCTAGACTAAACTAAATTCTCTAACCATGATCAAGCCTAACTCGAAATCACAAGGTACAACATGCTACACCATAATACTAGTCTTAACCACATGATTCTGTAATACCCCACAAAATCCAAACCAGTATTAGAGCCATGTACCATGCTCATGCATAGTACATCATGGTTCTTTTATAGTTTTATGAGTAGGTTAGATGTATATTAAGGCTTCAAATAACTTTCAGCTATCAGATGAATCAAAACATTCCTTACCGATTGAATTCTTGAGAAGGATATTGGTATAGTCAACTTCAAATAAGCATATCTCTCATTATACTTGGAATTTTTGAGCTCATGACCTATCAATAGATAAATAATTGAATTAGATTTCAAACAATAATAATTTCTCCTAAATCTGATATTGGAGCAAAGAGTTATTCCTATTTTACTCCAGCATGTCAGGCTGGAAACATTATGACGACATTCATGACAGCTTATCACATTTGTGATGCCCTATCATAAAGGTCGTCAGCCTTAGGCAGAAACCAGCTCCTAAGTGACAAAATTTGTGATTGTGATACCATATCATGAAGGTTGTCAGCCTTAGGAAGAAACTAGCTCCTAAGTGACGACATTCGTGACAACTTATCATATTTGTGATGCCCATCACGAAGGTCGTCGGCTATGATTTTTCAGCAACTGGGAATTTATTTCATAAGGGTATTTTGGTCATTTCATTCACCTTTCATGACTTATAACCCTAAAGAGGCATAATTTTTCCCATTTTTCTTCAGTTAAGCATCTAAAAACCCTCTCTTACGCTCTCAACCACAAGATTAGGGTTTTCATCAAACTCATCTCTCAAAAGTAAGATTCAAGCCTTTTTCCAAGATAATTGAGAATTAAGTTTCCTAATCTAATAAATCTCCAAAAAATCATCAAGGTTTCCTTTCTAAGGTATGCGTAGGTGTTCATCTATGGATCCAATCCGTTCATAGAGCTCAAGAACCATGTTTTAAAAATTATTTTGTAAACTTTTTGTGGTGATATGAGTATGTACATGTTAATGATTGTTGTTTAACTTTCAATATGATGTCTAAAGTTTTTTTAATGGAATACATATGTTTTTTAATTGAAAACCATAAACTTTAGATGGTTTAATATGGTGCAAGTATGAAAGTCACCTATGCCTTAAAGAATGCATGCAAGGTGTTTGATAAAATGCTTAGGATGCTAGAAATTCTTGTTTGTATGGTTCTATGATGTCTAAATGACAAGCCCATATTAGCTATATACTTCAATATGAATCCCATGCTTTTCATGTGTTGCTATTGTGGTGGTATGAAACATGTAAGATAATGGAGATATACATTATGTACACGAGATATATCCATGAATTACCTACAATGTTTAAGATATTGAATAACTATATGAAATATGATATCCCCTACTTATGATATTATGAACTGTCGACTCAAATCTTATGATCAAGTCATCTCGTGTGTGTCAATTTCCTTCTATCGAGTCCTGGGGGTATTCGTACCTAAAAAAAATAGTTATGTGCCTAGAGCCATGTCATGTTGTCATGATAATATCAGTTAATCTATAATAGATAGAACTCAATCAGTTATGTGACTCAGGAAACCTCAGAAATCTCATAATCTCAGTTAACTCTCGGATAATAGTACTACTCCATCAGTCAATGGAAGTCAGTTAATCTGTCCATGTACAATCAGTTGAATCATGTTTAGTCTTTTGAGATGGGAGTAAAATTTAGCACCGAGTGAACCCAAGGATGGGGACTCACCTACCAGTTTAGGGTGTGTTTCTTAGCAATCATCCTTGAGTTCCAGAACTACATAGCCAGCGTAGGTTAAGACATCTTAGCCTATCAGATTAGGGTTGATGAGATGGATTAACCTGTTAATTTAGAGTTTCCACTATTCTCCTTTCAAATACCTTCCAACTAAAGGTCACCCACAACTGTCTTACCAATGGTGCAGTATTGACATCCCTCCAGTCGAGGTAGAGATTGGACCCCAACTTAGCTATATGCGTTATTAGGGCATGTCGGTTAAACAACTACCTCCCACAGTTTGAGAATCAGTCTCAGTAAAAGAACTCAGATAGGTCTTCAGATTTTAGTATATCAGGACTATCAGGTATAGTCAGACTCAGTTACAGTACGAAACTCAGATAGTTCCATCAGATTCAAGATTGTCAGATGCAATCACCCATGTTATCAGAATTTTAGTATCAGTCATGTTAGCCATCAGTAAACCATGTATTAGAATACAGGACTAGCTATCATGCACCTACGATTTTAGTTACTATGTATGCATATTTGTACTCTTACATTCATATCAGTCAGACAGTTAGCATTGTTCATGCATGTAAACCCTGTTTATATTTAGCCTACCTCACTCGTATAATCAGTACATTCCCTCATACTGATGTATTTGTACTATGGTTCTTTTTTACATTACACCATAGGTTTAGAGACACAAACTCTAGATCAGCAGTAGTAGTAGCATTTCTAGTCGCAGAGATTCAATTAGTCCTCTTCATTTAAGGATAATATGATTTGATTTATTCATTATTATTTTAGCCAGTTATCAGTTTATGGACTTATTTAGAGACATGTTCCTTCAACTCCTTATTCAGATAGCACTTAGAGGATTTCAGATTCAGTATTCAGACTTATGTTCAGATTTGATTCAGTTTTTAGTTGTTTTGGGTATCTTTTACCCATATGGATGTTATATTTTGATAAATTCTTTATTCAGTTGAACCTTATGGCCTACATGTTAATGTTTTTTGCATTATTACGTTATATATTATAGTGTACAGGTACAGATATCCGTCATGGGTTAGCTTGTGATCCTTCGGGGTCATAAGCACCGTGTAGCATTCTGGTTCAAAAAAATTAGGGCGTTACAAACTTAGTATTCGAGCCTAAGGTTCAATAGAGTCCTAGGAAGTCTGAACACTGCATCTAGTAGAGTCTTATACATAGGTGTGTTGTGCGCCACATTTATGTACAGGAGGTTATGAGATGTTTTAGGAATAGTTCATTTTCTTCAATATTCATTTCATACTAGTAAACATAATTTCAAGTCAGTCTCTCAGTCTAATGCGCTCTTCTCTTATTTCAGAAACATGCCTCCAAAGAGAAGAAATCAGCCAGCTGCTCAGCCTGAAGATCCTTTAGGCAAACATGTTTCTCATGTAGAGTTCAGGACCATATTTACCGCTCTTGCTCAGTCTGTAGCTGCCCAAAATTAAAGACCAGCAGTCGTTGCAGCCAACCCAGTGGCTAATTTAGCAGCAAATAAGATTTAGGACTTTACTCAAATGAACCCTCCGTCCTTCTTTGGGTCTAAGACAGACGAGGATCCTCAGGAATTCATTGACCAAGTTTAGAAGTTTATTGATATCATGGGAGTCACTTCTTCTCAGAGTGCCAAGTCAGTCGCATACCAATATCAAGATGTCGCTCATACTTGGTATAAGCAGTGGTTAGTAGAATGGTTAGAGGATGCAGGTCCTGTTGAGTGGGAAGAATTTTTCACGGCTTTCTTAGACAGATTCTTTTCCCAAGAGCTAAGAGAGGCCAAAGTTCTTGAGTTCATCAATCTCAAGCAGGGAAATATGACAGTTAGAGAGTATTCTTTTAGATTTACTCAGCTAGCTAGATATGCCCCTCATGTGGTTGCAGACAATAGGGCTAAGATAAGCAAGTTCGTATCAGGGGTAAATGATAGTGTGGTAAATGAGTGTAGGTTCGAGATACTAAATAGTGATATGACTTTATCCAGGCTCATGACCCATGCTCAACAGTTAGAGGAGCAAAAGATTAAGTCTAGGGAGAGGCAGAACAAAAGAGCAAGAACAGGCAGTTTCAGTTTTGTTCAACCCAAATTAGAGGGAGAAAATCGTTCGCAGTTTCATCCTAAGTCAGCAGTTCCAGTGCCCCAGTGCTAAAGTTCAGGGATGGCAATAGAGACAGAGCACCAGGCTTTAAATCTCAGGGCAGTGTTAGCAATGCCCGAACAAACCCCTTTTGTCAGACTTGTGGTAAGAACCACAAGGGTATTTGTAGAGCTGGTAGCGATATCTGTTTTCGTTGTGGTAAGCCAGGCCAAAGTATTACGAGTGTCCTCAGCCAGGCCCTCAGGGTCAGCAGAATCTTTCCATAGCTCAGTCCGATCGCCCAAACCAGCAGGGTGCCACTCCAGTGCTACTAGTAGGCAATGCCCAAATAGACTCTATGCTCTTCAGACCCGACAGGATCAGGAAAATTTGCCTGATGCCGTTACTGGTACGATATAGATTTTCCATGTTCATGTTTATGCTTTGCCAGACCCAGGTGCATCCTTGTCTTTTGTAACTCCATACATAGCAGGCGATATTGGAATCAGTCCCAAAATTTTAGCAGAGCCCTTTTCAGTCTCTACCCCGTGGGTAAAACCATCATAGCTTGGCGGGTATACAGGAACTGACCGATTATGATATTTCAAAAATCCATATCAGCAGATTTAGTCGAGTTAGAGATGATTGATTTTGATGTTATTCTCGACATAAATTGGCTTCTTTCCTACTATTCCATAGTCTACTATAGAAATAGGATAGTTTAGTTTCAGTTCCCGAATGAGCCCATCCTAGAGTGGAAGGGTAGCACTTCGTCTTTCAGGGGTCAGCTTGTTTCCTACCTTCGGGCATAGAAAATGATTTCTAAGGGATGTATATATCATCTCGTGCATGTTAAGGATTTCGGTTTTGAATCTCCCAATCTCGAATTAGTCCCAGTGGTTAATGAATATTCAGATGTCTTTCCTGAAGATCGCCCAGGCATTCCTCTCAAAAGGGAAATAGACTTCAGCATAGACCTTCTCCCATATACTCAGCCTATTTTTATTCTGCCATACAGAATGGCACCAGAAGAACTCAAGGATTTGAAAGATCAGTTGAAGGATCTCTTAGATAAGGGATTCATCACGCCTAGTCTATCCCTATGGGTTGCGCCTATCTTATTCGTACGCAAGAAAGATGGTTCTCTTAAAATGTGTATTGATTACCGTCAGCTCAAGAAAGTCATGGTCAAGAATAAGTATCCGCTGCCTAGGATAGACGACTTGTTTGACCAACTTTCGGGTTCTAGTTATTTCTCAAAGATATACCTTAGAACAAGCTATCATCAACTCAAAGTTAGAGAATGTGACATTCCAAAGACAGTTTTTCGTACTCGGTATGGTCACTTTGAATTTCTAGTCATGTCCTTTGGTCTTACCAATGCCCCTGCAGCTTTCATGGACTTGATGAACCGGGTGTTTAAGTAATACTTGGACACATTCATCATAGTATTCATAGATGATATTCTGGTATATTCTCGCATAGAGCTTGATCATTCAGACCATCTCATAATTGTTCTTCAGACTCTCAGGGATCACCAGTTGTTCGCCAAGTTTAGTAAGTGTGAATTTTCGCTAAGATCAATAGTATTACTTAGTCATATTGTTTTTGGTGATGGCATTAGAGTAGATCCTCAAAAAACCAAAGCGGTAAGAAACTAGCCTCGCCTTGTCTCTCCATCAGATATTAGGAGTTTCTTGGGTTTGGCTGGCTATTACTGATGGTTTGTCGAGGGATTTTCTTCTATTGTATCTCCTATTCCAGATTGACTCAGAAGAAGGTCAAGTTTCAGTGGTCAGAACCTTAAAAAAAAAGTTTTTAGGAGTTGAATACTCGACTCACCTCAACTCCAGTGATAGCACTTCCCAACAGTTCCGATGGATTCCTAGTATATTGTGATACATCCAGAGTAGGTTTAGGTTGTGTCCTCATGCAGCATGGTAGAGTCATAGCCTACGACTCCAGATAGTTAAAGCCCCATGAGAAGAATTATCCTACTCATGAACTTAAGTTAGTAGGAGTTATCTTTGCCTTAAAGATTTGGAGGCATTATCTATACGGTGTTCATGTAGACGTCTTCACAGATCATAAGAGCCTTCAGTATTTCTTTTCCCAAAAAGATCTCAATCTTCGTCAAAGAAGGTGGTTAGAGCTCTTGAAGGATTATGACATGAGTGTCCTTTATCATCCTGGCAAGGCTGATATAGTGGCCGACGTACTCAGTATACTGTCCGTGGGTAGTGTTTCCCATGTTGAGGATAGTAAGAAGAAATTAGCTCAGGAGATTCATCAGCTTGCCATACTAGGCGTTCACTTAGTCGACTCTTCAGAGGGTGGTGTATATTCAGAGTATTTCAGAGTCATCTCTAGTTTTCGAGGTGAAAGAGAAGCAAGAAAGGGATCCTATCCTTGTCAAGCTAAAAGACTCAATTTAGAGTCAGAGAGTAGAGGTTTTCTCCCAAGGGGGAGATGGTGTTCTTCATTGTCAGAGTCGTATGTGTCTTCCCAATATAGATGACTTGAGGCAGTGAATTCTTGCAGAAGCGCATGGTGCGCGGTACTCTATTCATCTAGGGGCCACTAAGATGTACCATGACTTACGGGAGATTTATTGGTGGAGTGGGATGAAAAGGGGCGTTGTAGAGTTTATAGCTAAGTGCTCTACATGTCAGCAGGTTAAGATAGAGCATCAAAAACCTAGTTGTTCCATGCAGGAGTTCATTATTCCTAATTAGAAGTGGGAAAAAGTGAACATAGACTTCGTGATGGGTTTCCCTAGAACACGTCATCAGCATGATTCAGTTTGGGTCATTATAGATAGAATGACCAAGTCAGCTCATTTTCTTCCAGTTCGTACCTCTTACTCAGCCGAGGATTATGCCAAACTCTATATCAGGGAGTTGGTCAGATTACATGGTTTTCCACTATCTATCATCTCAGATAGAGGTACCCAATTCACCTCTTACTTCTAGAAAGCACTCTAAAAAGGTCTTGGTACCCAATTTCATCTCAGTACAGTGTTTCATCCTCACATAGATGGTCAAGCAAAAAGGACCATTCAGACTCTAGAAGATATAACAAGGGCGTGTACAATTGATTTCAAGGAAAGCTGGGATGACCACCTGCCTTTGATTGAGTTTACATACAACAACAACTATTACTCCAGTATTTAGATGGCTCCATTCGAAGCTCTCTATAGTAGGAGATGTAGGTCTCCGATTGGTTGGTTCGAAGTTAGTGAGACCATAGTCATAGGGCTTGACTTAGTATTTGATGCCTTAGAGAAAGTTTAGTTGACCAGAGAAAGACTCCAGGCTGCTCAGAGCTGATAGAAGTCTTATGCAGATATTTGTAGAAAGGATCTCGAATTCAAGGTCAATGACAATGTCTATCTCAAGATCTCTCCCATGAAGGGAGTGAAGAGATTCGGAAAGAAGGGAAAGCTCAGTCCCTGATATGTCGGTCCCTTCAGGATTCTCAGTCGCTTTGGCAAGGTAGCCTATGAGCTCGAATTTCCTTCAGATCTAGCCTCAGTTTATCCAGTCTTTCATGTCTCTTTTCTCAAGAAGTGCATAGGTGACCCAGCAGTTATAGTCCTTATTATTAGTGTTGACATTCAGAATAGCCTCTCTTATGAAGAGATTCCAATCAAAATCCTCGACTATCAGACTCGTAGGCTGAGAAACAAAGAAGTTCCTCTAGTCAAGGTTCTTTGACGGAATCAGTCCATGGAGGGTGCTACTTGGGAAGTAGAAGCAGACATGCTAACCAAGTACCCTCATCTTTTCTCTGCTAATTCAGACTTAGCTCGAGGTAACCATTTTTCTTAAGCTTATTCAGTTACATGTTTAATGTTCCAGTATAAAATTGGTATCAAGTATCAGTGCATAGCTTATCATGCATTCATGAGTTCAGCTTATCAGTCATGCATCAGATATGCATGTTCAGTTGGGCTATATTCAGTTTAGAATTCAATTTAGTCCTAAAAATCATGCTCCAGTTAAGCATGATCAGTGTATGCTTCGTTTTATCTTTTCTCCCTCTCAAGCAGTCATCATTCGAGGATGAATGTTTTCAAGGAGGAGATATTGTAATACCCCGAAAAATCCAAAACATTATTAGAGCCATGTACCAAGCTCATGCATAGTATATCATGGTTATTTTGTAGTTTTATGATTAGGTTAGATGTATATTAAGGCTTCAAATAACTCTCAACTATCAGACGAATCAAAACATTCCTTACCGATTAAATTCTTGAGAAGGCTATTTGTATAGTAAATTTCAAACAAGCATATCTATCATTATACGTGGAATTTTTGAGATCATGACCTATAAACAGATATATAATTGAATCATCTTTCCAATAATACCAATTTTGCCTAAATCCAATATCGGAGCAAAGAGTTATTCCTATTTTACTCTAGCATGTCAGGCTGGAAATAGTGTGATGACATTCATGATAGCTCACAATATTTGTGACGCCCTATCACGAAAGTCGTCAGCCTTAGGCAGAAACTAGCTCCTAAGTGACAAAATTTGTGATATCGTACCATATTTATGATGCCCTATCATGAAGGTCGTCAGCCTTAGGCAGAAACTAGCTCCTAAGTGACGACATGCATGACAGCTTATCACATTTGTGATGCCCTATCACGAAGGTCATCAGCCTTAGACAGAAACCAGCTCCTAAGTGATGACATGTGTGACATCTTATCACATTTATGATGCCCTATCATGAAGGTCATCATCCTTAGGTAGAAACCAGCTCCTAATTGATGAAATTCATGATAGCTTACTACATTTGTGATGCCCTATCATGAAGGTTGTCAGCCTTAGGCAGAAACCAGGTCCTAAGTGATGACATTCATGGCAGCTTATCACATTTGTGATGCCTTATCACGAAGGTCATCAGCCTTAGGCAGAAACCATCTCCTAAGTGATGACATTTGTGATAGCTTACCACCTTTGTGACGCCCTATCACGAAGGTCATCAGCCTTAGGCAGAAACCAGCTCCTAAGTGACGACATTCGTGATAGGTTATCATATTTCTGATGCCCTATCATGAAGGTCGTCAGCTATGATTTTTCAGCAACTAGGAATTTATTTCATAAGGGTATTTTGGTCATTTTCTTCACCTTCCATGACTTATAACCCTAAAGAGGCATAATTTTTCCCATTTTTCTTCAATTAAGCATCTCAAAAACCCTCTCTTACACTATCAACCACAAGATTTGGGTTTCTATCAAACTCATCTCTCAAAAGTAAGATTCAAGCCTTTTTAAAAGATAATTGAGAATTAAGTTTCCCAATCCAAGAACTCTCCAGCAAATCATCAAGGTTTCCTTTCTAAGGTATGCGTAGTGTTCATCTATGGATCCAATCCATTCATAGAGCTCAAGAACCATGTTTTAAATATTATTTTGTAAACCTTTTTTGGTGATATGAGTATGTACATGTTGAATTGTTATTTAAGTTTCAATGTGATGTCTTAAGGTGTTTTCATGGAATATATATGTTTGTTAATTAAAAACCATGAACTTTAGGTAGTTTAATATGGTGCAAGTATGAAACTCACCTATGCCTTAAAGAATGCATGCAAGGTGTTTGATAAAATTCTTAGGATGCTAGAAATTCATGTTTGTATGGTTCTATGATGTCTAAATGACACGTCCATGTTAGCTATATACTTCAATATGAATCCCATGCTCTTCATGTGTTGCTATTGTGGTGGTATGAAGCATGTAAGATAATTGACATATACATTATGTACATGAGATATATCCATGCATTCCCTACAATGTTTAAGATATTGAATAACTATATGAAATATGATATCCCCTATTTATGATATTATGAATTGTGGACTCAAATCTTCTGATCAAGTCATCTCGTGTGTGTCAGTTTCCTTTTATCGAGTCCTGGGGGTATTTGTACTCAAAAAAATTAGTTGTGTTCCCAGAGCCATGTCATGTTGTCATAATAATCTCATTTAAGCTCTAATTTATAGAACTCAGTCAGTCATGTGACTCAAGGAACCTCAGAAATCTCATGATCTCAGTTAATTGTCAGATAATAGTACTACTCCGTCAGTCAACGGAAGTCAGTTAATCTGTCCATGTACAGTCAGTTGAATCATGTTTAGTCTCTTCCGATTGGAATAGAAGTTAGCATCGAGTGAACCCAAGGATGGGGACTCACCTACCAATTTAGGGTGCATTTCTTAGCAGTCATCCTTGTGTTCCAGAACTACGTAGACAGCGTAGGTTGAGACATCTTAGCCTATTAGATTAGGGTTGATGAGGTGGCTTAACCTATCAGCTTAGGGTTCCCACTGTTCTCCTTTCGAATACCTCCTAGGTAAAGGTCACCCACAACTATCCTTACCAGTGGCGCGGTATTGACACCCCTCCAGTCGAGGTACAGATTGGACCCCAACTTAGCTATATGTGTTATTGGGGCATGTCGGTTAAACAACTACCTCCCACAGTTTCAGAATCAGTCACAGTAAAAGAACTCAGATAGGTCTTCAGATTTCAGTATATCAGGACCGTCAGGTACAGTCAGACTCAGTTATAGTACGAAACTCAGATTGTTCCATCAGATTCTGGATTTTCTGATATGGTGGCCCATGTTATTAAAATTTTAGTATCAGTCATGTTAGCCATCAGTAAACCATGTATTAGCATACAGGACTAGCTATCATGTCCCCACGATTTTAGTTACTATGTATGTATGTATGTGCTCTTACGTTCATGTCAGTTAGATAGTTAGCATTGTTCATGCATGTAAACCCTGTTTATATTTAGCCTACCTCACTCGTATACTCAGTACACTCCCTCCTACTAACGTATTTGTGCTATGGTTCTTTATTTTCATGTTACACCATAAGTTCAGAGACACGAGCTCCAGATCAGTAGTTGCAGTAGCATTTCTAATCGCTGAGATTAAGTGAGTCCTCTTCATTCGAGGATAATATGATTTGATTTATTCATTATTATTTTAGCCAGTTATCAGTTTACGGAGTTAGTTGGAGACATGTTCCTTCAACTCCTTATTCAGACAACACTTAGAGGCTTTCAGATTCAGTATTTAGCCATATGTTCAGATTTGATTCAGTTTTTAATTGTTTTGGGTATCTCTCACCTATATGGATGGTATGTTTTGACAGATTCTTTATTCAGTTGAATCTTATGGCCTGCATGTTCATGTTTTCGGCATTATTACATTATATATTGCAGTGTACAGGTACAGATATCAGTCATGGGTTAGCTTGTGATCCTTTGGGGTCATAAGCATCGTGTAGCATTCTGGTTCAGAAAAATCAAGGCGTTACAGATTCAACCATCTATGTCTCTTCTAGAGCTCACACCTTGAACATAATATGCCTTACCACTTCAATGACTAACTCTGAACTCTACTATAGATTCACTAGCACATATTGCATTCCTCCACTTAAATCTCAATATGACATTCAATCCTATCTTCATGACCACATACGGACTTCTAAACAGATACACATAAAAGCATATTTCTTATATTCTCTAATACCTCTATCAATAACAACTTCCATGCACTATTCTTAGGAAGACACGTTTATCCCCAACCAATCAAGACATACACCAAAAGTTTAACCTCAACATTCCTTCAAACTTGTACACTTACATAAAACAAGCATACAACAATCTTTCCCAACACGAAACATTTAATCTCTCCCATTCACACAATTATTCATCATCACTATATTGACCTAAGAAAAGGTCACTAAAAGGTAAGAACATGAGGACCTGAAACATGAAGGGATACTAAGCATAACTGGACACTTTACTAAGGCTTGAGGAATAGAGTATCAATATAATGGATTCATCAAAGAGATCTAAACTGAGGGTATGCATGACATAAACTAAATTTCACTAGGATTGTGAGTTTCTGAAAACTGATCATACCCTGAAATATGAGTCCATACATAGCATAAGCTATTCAACATAAGACTTGATTTCATAGATTTATGAGGGATGACTCAAATCACTAAGTAAAGCTGTTACTTGCTTGCTAAAAGCTAATAATGGACTTGAGTACGCATGAAGTGTAGAAGCATTAGCCTTTTACACTGATTTCTCATGCGAGACATGGTTTTGGTGTGATAATGACTAAAATCCAAGGAATACTCTAGAGCAAGAAGGAATCACTATCTCATTACAAGTCTTATTGACTGTAACACAATCTAATTCTCAAACGTGATTTGGTTCCTCGCTCTACCATCTCCCTCTTTGATTAAAGCTGAAATTCTAAGCTTATGGGTCTACTCCATATCCTCGAGACTGAGCCATAATTTCTTTGCTCTAACGGTCTATACATAAAAACAAAACTCATAAGAATAAACTATATTTTGAACTTACTGACTTCATTCTTGAACAAACCTTTTCGTATACCATCCTTAACTTTCTAGCTTCAATAATTATCATCAAAGACTTACACTCTCATTTGCAAACATATCTACAACACTAAACACATAAACATAGACTACCAAGTTCACACTTATATACTTATACTTTTCCCAAATTGTAAGAATAAAAATCAAACATAAAAGAATAAACACCATCTATCATAAACTCCTCAACTTAGCTATTAAGAAAACCATGTACTATGTAACTCGCCTTCTTCCATTTGGCAACTCAAGGGTACTACTAATCATACAAGACACTTAATAACCTTAGAAAATAATGAAACCCCATATCGCCTTGGGCATAACTCTATATCATACCAATAATATCATGCAAAGTTTCAAATCAACAAACTTAAAACTCTTACATGCACTATTCAAGCCTACCAGATCACCTTGATATAACTAGCATCACTAACAAAGCAACCATTATATCAACCTTGATGATAATTTACTGTTCAATCTTAGAGTCTAGGTCTAGGCATGACTAACAACCCAACCTCACATGTTATTCTCACTTGGAAGCTATAAAATAAGACATCAAGAAATACTAGTCCACTAGAAACTCATAACAACAATAATCGATCATACTCATATGGCCTATCTTATTATAATCTGCTAGTATATCCTCCTTCTACAAATTATGACTACTTACCCATTTATACTCCTAATTACTTCCATGGCTCTATAAGTTTTAACTAAACTCCTTTTTGCAACCTCTAGGGAAGCCTAAACTACAATACTCAACCACCCAATACTTCATTAATAATCTATACTTTTCTAACATAACAACTACATTAGTAACTTCTATCCTACTTCAAGAAAACCACAAACCACCTTAACTAATAACTCTGGCTCTACCTTCCACAAAACTAACACACAAGGACATATCATCTTAACACAAACTCGATAACATTCATAAGTTTATCTATATATTTCTAATTAATAGCCATCACAATATTTCTTGTTACTAGAATTCTATACCCATACTTCTAACTATAAAAAGGTTCTACTACTTATGAATCATAACACTTCAGTTGCAATATCCTTTGAATGCAAACTTTATTTAACAATCTAAGTTCATACTATTTTCTTTCATAAGCACTATATGAATTGAAAGGTTAATGAGGAATCTGAATACAGATCTTATTCTTTCTTAACTGAATGACTAATGGGATGAGAAAATAACTTTTAAATTGAGGAACTTATAACACATCAATGAGCTTCTATCAAGCCCATTTATGACTTCTAAAATTACTAATAGTAGATATGAGAGAATTATCCTGGGAGGAATTGGAACTTGCTAATTATGTTAAGTCAATAATAAGTCATAGTTGGAGAATTATAGAGTTGCACATGAACCAAGAGGAGTTTCTAAGAGAATCTAAGTTTAAGGGTTGCAAGAACCCTTTCTCAAGAGTAAGAAGAAGAGTTTAGAGCAAGCTCATTCATCAGAGTTTAGAGCAAGCTCGTTCATCCAATTTCATAATTGAAGGTATGTGGGATTTTGAACAAGGGTAATCCTTTCATCATTGTGTCCAAAGTCTTATTTAAACTATGATTTTCTATAATCTATGATATTTTACATGAATTTGAATTAGGATTCTTCACCCATTATTATTGATTGCAATATTTAATGTTTCCCATGAATTGAGAGTCTAATGGCATGATTTTCACATGTTTTCTTGAGAAATTGCAGCTAGTTCTATACCCCATGATTTTAATTCTTATGAAACTAATAGTTGAAATGTTTGAGATATTTGAGCATATGAGTATGTTGAGATTTTGAGAAAAATTGCTGAAATTTTCAAATTTCTACATGAGTTATGAATCTAGATGCTATCTATTATGCTTTTGATGAGTTTTAACTTGAGATTGAATTATAGGTTATTGAGACCTACTTAAAATTTGTAATTTTATGAACTCTTGTGCTATAAGCACCCATGATTTGAGTATTCTGAAATTATTGAGAAATGTTTTGACCTAATGGTCATGGAGTTTTGAAATCCCCTTCACTACATGATATTACAAATTTGATTGTTGGGTTCTTGATGAACCATGAGACTATTTTAAAGTGAATTTTCATGAGATGGATGAGATAAACTAAAGGGAGTAGTATTTAGCACCGAGTTGGCTAAGTTACTATAGTTTCTTACCCCAGAACTACGTGCCACCATAGGTTTGAGGTTTTGGTCCTAAGGACAAGATATTGGACCTGGGGCTGAGATAAGTGATCACTGAATTAAGGTTATACTCTCTAGCAAGAGTATGACATGCTCCTCCCCAATGTGGGGTCTCTTCCTTAGGAGGACAAAATATTAGACTTCGTGTAGCTTGCATGGTTTATGTCAGTTAGGAGAACCTCCCTTGATACAAGTTATTTTCCTAATAGTAAAGTTGTAGCTTTGCTCCTTAACACTAAAGTATTTTCCCTTGATTTAAGTATTTTCTCTAAAACTATGAGATAACTTATTTCCCTAAACTAGAGTATTTTTCTATTAAGATAGAATGATTTCCCTAAAGCTTGAAACAAGATATTTTCCTAAAGTGAATGAAATATCTTCAAGTATGTTTCAAAGTTATATGATTTTGAATTCCAAGTACTTGAGTTCAAAAGAGTTATGTGTTCTTGAGCATTAGAGAAGTTTTAATCACCATGAGACATATGAATAAGTTGAAAGTATTGTTTAAAGTTTCCTTTAGCCTATGGGTAATGAGAATAAGAGAAGATTACCTATTTTATAGCCAAACTATGATGAATCATGAGATTTGTGTTATATGCTCCTTTCTACATGATTCATGAGCTTTACATTTTATACTTATTCAAGCCATGTGAGTCATTACTTATTGCATACATGATTTGATTAAAGATTATTGATGTTGTTTTATATAAATACATTCACCCACATATACTTAGTACATTCCCAAGTGTTGATTTACATATATGTCTATATGCTACATTATCTTATAATATAGGTTCAGGTTATCAGTCCTAGCCTCGTCAGTGACTTTTGAGTACCTTTGTGGATATTCCTACAGTGGTGAGTCCTCATGGTTTGAGGACCTATCATCAGATATCAGCATTTGAGAGAATATGTTATTACTTTCAGTTTATTTTGAGTTAGTTGGGGACTTGTCCCAACGGCTCTCTAGTTCATGGATTAGTAGAGGCTTTGTTAGACTAGTTGTCAGATTGTGATTGTGTTGAGAATTCCAGTATTATAGTTATTTGGACCGAGTATTTTCTATGTATCTCCCTTCATATAATATGACTATGCTAGTGTTAGAATTATTTCATGTTAAAATGAGTATTATTTGTAGAATCAGGCTCAAAGGGTTAGCTTAGGGCTACTTAAAGCCTTAAGCACCGTGTGACGTCCCGGGAGGCAATTTTGGGTTGTTACAAACTTGGTATCATAGAATAGGGTTTTAAGTAGTACTAGGGAGCCTGACAAACCACGATAAGTAGAGTCTTGATCATCGGTGTGTATCATGACACATCTATGAGAAAGAGGATACGAGATATTTTAGGAAAAAATTGTTCCTTCTTTCAGATTCTATCATGCCTACAGTTGCCCCTCTCATCTAATAATTCATACTCTTCTATTTCAGAAAATACCTCTCCAAAAAGTGAATACCCTCAGGAACGGTGATGAGCAAGCCCTACTTGTTGATTCTTTGAATGAGACTATATCTCATGCCGAGTTTCGAGCGGCCTTTCAGGCATTAGCCTAAGCATTCACTGCCAATATTTGGACCAATAACCAAGATGCAGTTCCTAATCAGCAGGGAGGTAATATAGCTATGGCTAGAATTTATGATTTTATGTGGATGAATCCACCAAAGTTTTATGGGTCTAAGGCCGATGAGGACCCACAGTTATACCTTGAAGAGGTGAGAAAGATCACACAAGTGATGCGTATTTCTAAGAAAGAAAGTATTGAGTTAGCATTCTATAGGCTAAAGGGCATTTCTTATGACTGGGTTGTATAATGGAGGAAGGGTAGAGGTGGTAATATTCCTCCTATGACTATCCAAGTATTCCAAGATACATTCTTGGACAAGTTTTTTTCACTTGGGATTAGGGAATAAAAGATTTAGGAGTTTATGAACTTGAGGTAGGGCTCCATGACTATTAAAGAGTACTGCTTGAAGTTCAACCAGTTGGCCAAGTATGCTCCTGATTTGATTTTTGACACCCGGGATAGTATGAGCAAGTTCATGATCGGTGTTTCTAAGTTGGTACTAAAGGAGTGTAGGACTATAATTCTATATAGGGATATAGATTTGTCTAGGTTTATGATGTATACCCAATAGATAGAGGTAGATAAGATTGGAGAGAGATAGAGTGATGGGTAATAAGAGAGCTAGATTTGAGCAGTATGAGTTTAGCCAATCTAAGTTTCATGGAGGGAACCATCCTCAGCTTCAGAGACGTCCGTCTATGCCAACACCTTCATTAGCTAATGTTGCCATGCCTAGAGGTAGGCAAGAGCAAGGGGGAAGGTCTTTTATGTCTATGTCGTAGATAGTATTGGTAACAGGCCCCGTAATCCTCCTTGTGCTAAGTGTGGTAGGGATCATCCTGATGAGTGTTTGGTAGATTTAAGGAGCTATTTTGGTTGTGGAATGCAGGGCCACAAACTTAGAGATTATCCTCATACTAGACAGGGGAATAGAGATACCTGACCTCAGGCACAAGCTACTCATATACCAGCTCCTGTAACCCACCCTAGCCCTACTCAGGGCACTTCATCTAGCACTGCTGGTGGTCAGCGCCAGAACAGATTCTATGCCTTACCATCCTATCAGGAGCAAGAGGATTCTCTCAATGTTGTTTTTGGTATGCTCCATGTCTTTTTCTTTGATGTCTATGTGTTTTTGGACCCCAAGTCAAGTTTCTCTTATATGACCCAACTTATAGCTATGAATTTCAAAATTAGTCCCAAAAAAATTTCTGAGCCCTTCCTAGTTTCTACATCAGTAGGGGAGTCAGTTATTGCTAAAAAAGTGTATAGAGATTGTCCTGTTACTGTTCTTCATAGATACATACTTGCAGATTTGATAGAGTTAGACATAGTGGATTTTCACCTTATTCTAGGTATGGATTGGCTTCATTATTGTTATGCATCTATAGACTATCGTTCCCATGTGGTCAAGTTTCAGTTTCATGATGAACCAGCTTTTGAGTGGTCCGGGAGTTCGGTATCTCCCAAGAGTCATTTTATCTCCTATATCAAAGCCAGATAGCTAATATCTAAGGGTTGCATCCATCACCTAGTTAGATTTAAAGACATTAAGTTTGAGGCTCCAACTATTCAGTCAGTCGATATTGTTAATGAGTTTCTAGATATTTTTCTAGAAAATCTCCCAAGGGTACCTCCCAATAGGGAGATAGAATTTGGGATTGACCTTCTTCCCAATACTCGGCCTATTTGTATTCTACCCATACTGTATGGCACCTGCAGGGCTTAAGGAATTGAAAGAGAAACTCAAAGATCTTTCAAACAAAGGTTTCATTAGGCCCAGTATTTCTCATTGGGGTGCACCTATCTTATTCATGCAAAAAAAATATGGTTCTTTACATATGTGCATTGACTATCGTCATCTTAACAAGGTCATAATCAAAAATAAGTATCCTCTTTCGAGAATTGATGACCTGTTTGATTAGTTACAAGGTGCAAGTTATTTCTCCAGGATAGACCTTAGATCCGGCTATCATCGACTTAAAGTGAGGGAATGTGCTATTCCAAAGATAGCCTTCCAAACCCGCTATGGTCACTTTGAGTTTCTAGTTATGTCTTTTGGGCTAACTAATGCCCCAATTGCCTTCATGGACCTCATGAACTGAGTATTCAAGCAATATCTCGATATATTTGCTATAGTGTTCCTAGATAACATCCTTGTGTACTCCCATAATGAGAGTGACCATACGAATCACCTTAAAATTTTCTTGCAAACTTTTAGAGATCACCAGTTGTTCACCAAATTTAGTATGTGTGAATTTTGGCTAAGGTCTATAGCCTTTCTGGTTTATGGTGTTTCAGCCAAAGGCATTAGAGTTAATCCCAAAAAGATAGAAGCTATGATAAATTGGCCTAGACCTATCTCCCCATTTTACATTAGAAGTTTCGTGGGTATAGTGGGCTACTACCATTATTTTGTTAAAGGTTTCTTTTCTATTGTGTCTCCCATGACCCGGTTAACTCAAAAGAAAGTTAAGTTTCAGTTGTTAGATTTCTGTGAGAAGAGTTTTTAGGAGTTGAAGACTCGACTTACTTCAGCCCCTATGTTGACTTTGCCTGATAGTACAGGTGGTTTTATGGTATATTATGATGCCTCTAGAGTTGTCTTGGGTTGTGTGTTGATGCAAAAGGTAAGGTTATAGCCTATGCCTTTAGAGAGTTGAAGCTGTATGAAAAGAACTACCCAACCCATGATTTTGAATTAGCTGATGTGGTCTTTACTTTGAAAATTTGGAGACATTATCTTTATAGAGTCTATGTTGATGTGTTTACTGATCATAAGAGCCTGCAATATGTGTTTACTCAGAGGGGGTTGAATCTTAGGTGGAGGAGGTGGTTAGAGTTGTTAAAATACTATGATATGAATGTGTTGTATCACCCAGGCAAGGCCAATGTAGTGGCGGATGCCCTTAGCAGATTGGTTATGAGTAGTGTTGCTCATGTAGAGAAAGGTAAGAAAGAGTTAGCTCGTGATGTACATTGTTTGGCTAGATTAGGTGTTAGGTTGCTTGTCAGTTGAGGGAAGTACTTTGGTGCAGAGTAGTTCTGAATCCTCTTTAGTTTTGAAAATGAAGGAGAAGCAAGACAAAGATCCTAGTTTGGTCAAACTGAAGGAGTTAGTTAAGGACCAAAAGGTAGAGGTTTTCTCCCAAGGGGGAGATGGCATGTTGAGATTTCAGGGTATATTGTGTGTTCTATGTATTGATGATCTGAGGCAAAGGATTATGGTAGAAGTACATGGCACACGGTATTGTATTCATCCCGGCACTACCAAGATGTACCATAACTTGCGGGAGATCTATTGGTGGAATGGTATGAAGAAAGATATAGCCGAGTTCATAGCAAAGTGTACAATGTGCCAATATGTTTAGGTAGAGCACAAAGACCTGGTAGTGTGATGCAAGAGTTTGGTATAACCACTTGGAAGTGGGAGGTGGTGAATATGGACTTTGTGACCGGGTTACCTCTTTCGCGTCATCATTATTCTATTTGGGTTGTTGTGGATAGGCTGACTAAGTTCGTGCATTTCTTTCTCATGCACACATCTTATATAGCTGAGGATTATGCTAGATTGTATATACGAGAGTTAGTTAGGAAGCATGGAGTTCCCTCGTCCATCATTTTGGATAGGAGCACTCAATTTACTTCTCAATTTTGAAGGGCGTTTCAGTAGGGTATTGGTACACAAGTTCTTTTGAGTTCCTCTTTTCATCCACAAACAGATGTTCAGGATGAGAGGACCATTCAGACCCAGGAAGACATGTTGAGGGTGTGTGCTCTTAATTTCAAGGGTACTTAGGATGAGCACTTGCCATTGATAGAATTTGCCTATAACAATAGTTACCAAGCTAGCATCGGGATGGCTCCATTTGAGGCCTTGTATGGTAGGAGATGTAGATCACTCATAGGTTGGTTTGAAGTGGGAGAAGCTATCGTGATTGGGCCTAATGCAGTATTTGAAGCTATGGAGAAAGTTAAGTTGAATTGAGAAAGGTTGAAGACAGCTCAGAGTCATCAAAAGTCTTACGTCGGTGTAAGGAGAAGAGATCTTGAGTTTGAGGTGGGTGATTTGGTATACTTGAAGATTTCACCCATGAAGAGGTTTGGTAAAAAGGGAAAGCTTAGTCCCCGTTATGTTGGCCCGTATAGAGTCTTGAGCAGTATTGGTAAAGTAGCCTATGAGGTTGAGTTGCCCACAGAGTTGTCAGTTGTTCATTCTGTTTTTTATGTCTCCATGCTTAAAAAACATATTGGTGATATTGTTGTAGTAGATCCCTCAGAGAGTGCTGATATTCAGAACAGTCTTTCATTCAATAAGATTCCTGTTGAGATCCTAGATTTTCAGATCTATAGACTGAGGAACAAAGATGTTTACTTAGTCAAAGTTTTGTGGCGGAACCAGTCAGTTGAGGGAGCTACTTGGGAGGCAGAAGAAAATATGCGAGTCAAGTACCCTCACCTCTTTTGCAGGAGTTTAGATTAATCTAAAAGTATTATTCTTCCTTAATTCAGCCCTTCTAATCTAAAGTTCAGCTATATGTATCTATTATTGCAATTTCTGAGGCATTCGAGAGTTTAGAGAGATTTTGAACCCGTTTTAGCAACTTACTTCAACTATGTGTACTCTATTTTACAATGTTCCTAGTATAACTAGGAACATTCAAGGACGAATGTTTCCAAGGGGGAAATATTATAAGACCCCACAAAGTTCCCTCATAGTCTGAGCCTTAGAGCATGTCAAGCAAAGTGTAATTCCGACCCTAAAATATTAAGAAGTGACTTCCTAAGTGATTGGTATTTAAAACATATAGAATTTTCTTTAATTTGACTTTTTTTCATGTAGAGAATTGAATTATCTTTCTAACGATACCAATTTCGTCCAAATCTAGTATCAGGGTGAGAAGTTTTGGTCGTTTTACTAAGAGTTGTCAAAAATGCCCAGGTGCGACGGACGATCCAACAGACCGTCGAGTCTGCGATGGACCGTCGCTCGGCCCATCGCAACCAAGGTAGTAACTCCCTTTTCTTGCCTAAGTGCGACGGCCAAAATGATGGACCGTCAAGGCTACGACGGACCGTCGCTGGGACCGTCGCGCTCAGGCAGTGTGGCCTCATCCTGGCCAATGTGCGATGGACGATCTGACAGAACGTCAGGCTAAGGGACGGACCGTTGCTTTGATCGTTATACCAAGGCAGCATGTTCTTTTTCTAACCAGCATGTGATAGATGACCCGATGAACCATCAGGCTAGCCACAGACCATCATTTTGACCGTCGCAGCCCCTGTTTAGTATTTTAAAGTCTTTTTTAAAAGGGGCTTTTGGGTTTTTTCCCTTTTAACCCTCAGATATATTCCAAACAAACTTGATATCCTCACTATCTCTCAAAATATCCAAAGGCTAGGCTTTCTCCCTCAAAAGCAAATCTAAAACCATTCTCCAAGAAATCCAAGAACTCACCATGGATTCTACAAATTAATTTGAGATTTGAGTTCCCCAAGTTCAAAGGTTGCAAGAACCCTCTCCCAAGAGTAAGAAGGAGAGTTTAGAGAAAGCTCGTTCATCAAATTTCATAATCGAAGGTATGTGGGATTTTGAACAAGGGTAATCCTTTCATCATTGTGCCCAAAGAATTATTTAAACTATGATTTTCTATAATCTATGATATTTTACATGAATTTGAATTAGGGTTTTTCCCCCATTATTATTGATTGCAATATTTTGATGTTTCTCATGAAATGAGTCTAATGGCATGATTTTCACATGTTTTCTTGAAAAATTGCAGTTGGGTCTATACCCCATGATTTTAATTCTTGAGAAATTAATAGTTGAAATGTTTGAGATATTTGAGCATATGAGTATGTTGAGATTTTGAGACAAATTTCTGAAATTTCCAGATTTCTACATGAGTTATGAATCTAGATGCTATCTATTATGATTTTGATGAGTTTTCACTTGAGATTGAATTATGGGTTATTGAGCCCTACTTGACATTTGCAATTTTATGAATTCTTGTGCTATAAGAACCCATGATTTGAGTATTCTGAGATTATTGAGAAATGTTTTGACCTAATGGTCATGGAGTTTTGAAATCCATTTCACTACATGAGATTACAGATTTGATTGTTGGGTTCTTGAAAAACCATAATACTATTTTAAAGTAGATTTTCATGAGATGAGCGAGATAAACTAAAGGGAGTAGTATTTAGCATCGAGTTGGCTAAGTTACTATGGTTTCTTACCCCAGAACTACGTGCCACCGTAGGTTTGAGATTTTTATCCTAAGGCTGAGATATTGGATCCGAGCCCGAGATAAGTGATCACTGAATTGAGGTTATACTCCCTGAAAAGAGTATAACGCTCTTCCCCAATGTGAGGTCTCTTCCTTAGGAGGACAAAACATTAGATTCCATGTAGCTCGCATGGTTTATGTCGGTTAAGAGAACCTCCCTTGATACAAGTTATTTTCCTAATAGTAAATTTACAGATTTGCTCCATAAGACTAAAGTATTTTCCCTTGATATAAGTATTCTCTCTAAACTATGAGATAAGTTATTTCGCTAAACTAGAGTATTTTTCCATTGAGATAGAATGATTTTCCTAAAGCTTGAAACGAGATATTTTCCTAAAGTGAATGAAATGCCTTCAAGTATGTTTCAAAGTTATATGATTCTGAATTCCAAGTACTTGAGTTCAAAAGAGTTATGAGTTCTTAAGCATTAAAGAAGTTTTACCCTCCATGAGACATACAAATAAGTTGAAAGTATTTTTAAAGTTTCCTTTATCCTATGAGTAATGAGAATAAGAGAAGATTACCGATTTAAAAGTTAAACTATGATGAATCATGAGATTTGTGTCACATGCTCCATTCTACATGATTCATGAGCTTTTCATTTTTATACTTATTCAAGGCATGTGAGTCATTACTTATTGCATGTATGATTTGATTAAAGAGTATTGATATTGTTTTATATAAATGCATTCACCCTCACCTACTCAGTACATTCCCAAGTGATGATCCACATATACGTATATGTGCTACATTGTCTTATAATGTAGATTCAGGTGCTCATTCCCAACCTTGTCAGTGACTTTCGAGTACCTCTATCTATATTCCTACAGTGGTGAGTCCTCATGGTTCGAGGACGTATCGTCAGACATTTCAGCATTTGAGAGACTATGTTATTACTTTCAATTTATTTTGAGTTAGTTGGGGATCTGTCCCAACATCATGGATTAGTAGAGGTTTTGTCCGACTTGTTGTCAGATTGTGATTGTGTTGAGAATTCTAGTATTATGGTCATTTGGACTGAGTATTTTCTCCGTATCTCCCTCCATATGATATGACTATGCTAGTGTTTGAATTATTTTATCTTGAAATGAGTATTATTAGTAGAAACAGGCTCAAAGGGTTAGCTTGGGGTTACTTGTAGCCTTAAGCACCGTGTGATATCCCGGGAGGCAATTTTGGTTCGTTACCTCATGTTCCTCTCTGGGGAAAACCTCACGTTGGGGAAAGGTGTCATACTCTTGACAAGGAGTACAACCTTATCTTAAGTGTTCACTAAATTAGACCACTATGGTCACTTAATCTTTGTCCTACGGTGGCACGTAGTTCTGGGGCATGAAACCTTGGAAACATAACCAACTCGGTGCTAAGTACTACTCCCATTCTTTTGCTTAAAACTTTAGGAAATCCACCTTAAAATAATACCAGGGTTTATAATGAAAACCAATTAAGCTTCTCTTTCTTTAAATCTCAAGCTGTACAGTGTGGATTCCCTATCTTATCTTAGGATCAAAAGATCAATTTCTTTCTTAAATCTTCACAAACAACTTATAAAAGAGGCTTAAAAATCATAATCTTCTTGAAATATCAACACTTAAAATTAGGGCTTAAAACTCATGCTTTAAATTCATGTCAAATAAAAATAATTCTTCCTGCTCAATAATCTTCTTGAAATACTTCAATAAGTTTAGTCAAGATAATGAAATCAAAATCACAATATGAATCTTATGGATCAAAACGTGAGCATGCGTAATCTTGATACACTTAAAGCCTTTAAATCTCACTCTTTATTTCATAGAACTTGCAACATAATATCATGCTTAAATCTAATTTGAAAATCTTTAAATTGAAACATGAATAGATGAAAACAAACATGCACTTTAACACTTAAAATCACTTTATAAATCCATAAACTCAAAACAAGTAGGTTGGGTCTGAACCCTAATTGCAATTTATGTAAATTCAACTTTAATACTATTTTTGGGCACAAGGATGAATGTAGTATGCTTGTTCATAACCCCACATAGCTTATTTGATTAATTTAATGTAGAATCTTGAACTTTGAATTTCTAACGATGTTTTTAAAGCTTCTTCTTGATGTTCTTGAACCCGGAAACTTGAATTCTTGTTATCTTGAAAAAGGAACGGTGAAACCTTGGATTTTTTAAATGTTAAAGTTTAAGCTCTAGGGTTTTCTTGGAGAGAAATTTGGTGAGGAATGAGTGTAATATTCTTAGAATAGGGTTAAATCTTCTATTTTCATGATTTGGATGGAAGTAAATGACTCAATTACCCTTTTGGGGATTAAATTCGAAATTGGAATGCTGTTTAAGGATTCACCATGATGCGGTGAATCCCTCACCACTTTACTCACTGTGACGAGGTGCAATCGCATTGATTTACTGGAAATTGACAATTACTGTTTTGCACTCCACCATAACGCGCCAAGGTAGCCATCGCTATAGCCACCGCGATGTGGTGGAATCACGGTGGGCTACTATTTTGGGGAATCCAATGGGGTCCAGTACTTGTCTTAAATAATGGAAACTTACTCCAGAGATATTTCTTACACCCCTGAACATGAATTAACTCGAAACCATCGTAATGGAGCCTAAAAGGTTAACTTAAAATAACTCGAAGTTAGAAGGTCTTAGAAATGTCTAAGTCCTCAACACTTAGTGAAACTTTTAAGACTTAAACCCCTTAAGTATGCAACTAAGAGTTGAAATAAGCTAGGATTAGTATGGGGTATTTCAAGGACTCATCCTTGAAAAGAGAGAGCCAAAAATTTAATTTAATGGTCTCACTCAAAAGAAATCTTAAAAAAACATCCTTGACCATTTTCACAAACAAAACTATATTTTTTTGTTTTTTCTCAAAATTATTTCATTTCTTGCCAATGATGTTTTGAAATCATTTTTGAACTTTTGCCTCTTCCTAGACAATTAAAAAAATACTTTGGTGAATGCAAGGCAACATTGGCACTACACTTCATGGGATTCTATCCTCATAACTTCACATATTGCCCATTTGTATCATAAAACACTTATTTCACCAATAGAAACACAAATGACCATATACCATTAAGAATGGAATCACCCAATACATAATAGGGAAAGGAAAGCATTCATGTCTCTCGAGTTACTTAGACTTCACCCAAAGATTCTATAACAAGCACACTAATCGATCACACCATGAACACAACATTCATCAATAATTTCAATAAAAAACCACCAATTATCCCATTTTTATGACCAATTGGACTAAAATATATATTCTAAAAATGATCATACAATGCCCCAAGAAAGTTTACATTAACCTTTAAAAGCATATACGACATTTCTCTCTTATTGACATTTTAACACACATGTGGTGTAAATGAAAAGTAATATATTGAATAGATAAAATTACAATAGATATGAACAAGCTCAATGCACCAATTCATCACCAAACTCACCACTTGTAATCATACTAACCAAATTAAATCACCCACCACTCAATTAAGCATAAAAACCTCAAGTGGGTGTTTTATTAAACACATATTGTGCACTAGTGTATGGAAACAAGAATTTTGCAATTTAGCATTTGAGTCAAGGAACACATTCAATAAAATCTTCATCCCAACAACCACATTTTACAAAATTAAGCTCAAAAAAATTAAATTCAAAACAAAAGAAATCATAGAATGTGATTATCATTTGTCTTTTAATGATCATGCCAAGTAATCTTACTTGAGAGAGGAAAGTGATAAAATGAAAGTCCAATATACTTAACCATGGTTTCATCATTGAGGTACCCAATTCAACTTGTGATATAACCTACAAACACCCAAAAACAAGCTAAAAATTGAACCAAGAATATTAGAAAACATCAAGAAAAATTTTTTGGGTTGCCTCCTAAGAAGCGCCTTAATTAAAGTCGCAATACGACATCTTTTGACTATCATTTTTGTTTCCCTTTAGAAGATGTGAATCGGCCGCCCAAATTTAGATCAATACATCTTCGAGGTACTTTGGGGAAAGGTTAGGACACAACAAACCATTTTCTATCTCGCCATTTAGAAGATTTAAATTTTTTAACCAACTTCACATCAAACAACCTAATAGACTCATTACCATCAATGATTCACTTGTTACACATCAAATTTTGCATTTTTTTTATCCTTCAAGTAAGGGGCTTCATTTTTCCCTTTTGGAATGACAAACTACAAAATGCAGGGATTTTTCTCCTCATTCAAATATCATCATTTTCTTAGGTGGTTCGACTTTTATCACATCCACCAAGCATAAGGTTAAAAAATTGTTCGAGTGAGGTTTTCTTCCTCATTCCAGAGTCGCATACTTCTTGTCATTCTCACTCCAAAAAGGGCTAGAGCCTTAACAAAGGATTTGTTTGGCTTCTTCTATTGTCTCTAGTACCATTTTCTTAATTTTGGCATCTTCAACTATATTAGGTTTGGTTGGTTAGGAAATCACCAAGGATTCTTCAACATCGAGCTTATTTGGAAGAGTTGGCAAACCCATGGTATTTGAAAGATTATCCTTCATGCCTATTTCTTCTATCCTTTTGATTTCCTTTCTAAATCCCTCATTTGATTAATACAAGTCACGCACGTCTTCCTCCAATATAGTTGTTCAATCAAAAATAGTTTGAAGTACTACTTCAACACTATTGTACCTAGTATATTGTTCTTCTTTTGTTGCATCATGAGACCTATAGAACTCATAAGAAGAACTAGCATTTTTGTTAGCATAACTGAGGGATGGGAAATTTGGGCAATCACCCCAATGTCCATCTCGAGCACCACATACAGAATAATCATACTCCCAATAAGATCGAGACTATGCACACATCTCTTTTCGGAGAGTATATCTATAATCTCGCCAATAGTGGGGTCCATCATAATATGGACATGGATCATCAAGTCAATATTTACAAACACCAAACTCATATTCATTCCAAGATGCCATAGTAACAAGTATACAAAACATAAAATCTACCTAACACAAGAAACAAAAGAAAATCACAAACAAATATTTACAAATTTGAATCCAAGCAAGTAAGCCAAAATTTCAAACTAACTCAATACACCAAATTTTTCCCCGGCAACGGCTTCATTTTTTATAACGCTCAACTTATATTTCAATCTAAGTGCAAGGAGGTTTTTGTAAATATAATTACCCAACTTTGATTTCGGGTCAAATCCACGAGGAAAAATGTAAGTGGCTATTAAATGAGTTCTAAATTAAAGTTACTTGCTAAGTTCAAATATATTATACAAATATTTTTTTAGGAACTCGGATGTTTTCAAAAGTGTAAGACAATTCTTTGGCTTCTAAAGGACTAATTCGAGACTAATAATAACTAAGCATAATCAATTAGGATGAATCTTGGGGCTTGCTTTACTAGAGAAACTAATGTATGGGTGTATGAAATCAACTTCAAATCTCATCTAAGGCATGCTTGGGTATGCTCAGTTAAGGATTTTGATACTAGTCTTTCAACAAAGTATCAAACTATCACCAACAGATTCTTTCGAATAACTTATGGGTGTGGTCAATTAATCATCACAAATCCTCAATTTGGCATTTCTATTTCTAGGATGATGCCCAAGATATGGAAATTTCATAATTTATCTATATTTATGTGACAATAAAAAAGGAATAACTATTATTTATCTTATTGTTCACAAATTCTCATGTCACTTACATTCCTCTTTCAAGGATGATGTAAGATATAAACTACCCACATCCCTCTTTCAAGAATGATGTGGGATTTATGAAAATTGAGGCTTTCAGCAAAAAGTTCCATTTTATAATCAAACGTTTGTGAAACCCAACAACATTAACTAAGAATTAAAGCTAATAATCACAACCCATACACTCCTCTACCCCATTCAAAGATAATCCTAAGAAGAAGAACTAGCAACTCATAAAGATAATTAAAAAAAATATACCAAAATCTCCATCAATTTGATTCATGAAAAATAAAGAGAATGCAAACCATACTTTAAATTTCAATGAATTTTCAATGGAAATTTGCTAATCTTTCACTTAGGAGTCATTCTAATGTAATCTTAGCTCAAGATTTGTTCAAATTTTTTCTCCAGGATCCCAAGAGATGAGATAAAAAAGTGAAGATCAAAGATAGGATAAAATGGTGGAAATGAGCTAAAAACCCTTATTTGAGCCCCAATTCCGCATTTGACAAATATTACAAAAATGCCCTTGAAATTTTTCTGCTTTATCGCGATCACTACCTCATGACTGTGTTTGTGACTCCCGCGATCACGATAGTCACATCACGATAGCCCTAAGGATGACTTGTTGACTGGTCCCAATTGCATCCCTCAGGCCGCGATCGCGATAACTAAGTGTCAATTCTTAGGCTTGATTTCTAGAATTTGGCTCTTTTCTTTCATAGTTAACCTCTTTTTGACTTTAATGATTTGGTCATCTTCCCTTTTTGACTTTTCCTACACAAATAAGCATTACGTATGAGATTAACATAAAATCAATTGAAAAGCATGGTAATTTAGACTTAAAAGGTGCAAGAAAATCCTCAAATTGACAACTTATCACAAGTCATGATAGTGCACCAAGTCCTAACCTCAAATGAATCAAACTATCCCATGGAGGATCTTTACCTCCTCCATTTAAAGCCTCAAAATGACATTTGAATGCTTTAATAGTAAATATTGTTGTATGGAAACTTTTATCAGGGAAAGTACATATCCAAATGACCACCAAAATCCCTAACACACGCTCCAAGAATGTCCTCTAATACTTGAATGGTCCACTCTAACTGGTCAAACATTTGAGGATGAAACATTGTGCTCACATCATGCTAAATACCCAACTCACTTTGGATAGTTCTAAAAATTTTTGAGGTAAACTGAGTACCTTTAGCAGAAATAATAGAGATAGGTGCACTATGCAACCAAACAATCTCTCAAATATAGATCTTAGCCAATTTCTATGCATTATAGCATACCCTCACTTGTATAAAATTAAAGAGTTAGTCGACCTATCAACATTACCTAAACAAAATCAAACTTCCCTAGGGTCGCGGTCAGACCAACTATAAAATCCATAGTGATTCTGTCCTACTTCCACTTAGGAAAATACATTCTCTATATAGTACCACTCGGTTATTGATGCTGATACTTCACTTTCTTGAAATTCAAAAACATGGCCACAAACTCAAAAATGTCTTTATTCATACCACACCACCAATAATGTTGCTTCAAGTCATAATACATATTGGGCTCTCTTGGGTGAATAAAATACATTGAACAATGAGTCTCCTATAAGATAAGTTTAACCCATCCACCAACTTTCAACAAACAAACACAACCACCAATCCTTAAAATACCAAACGCGTTGAGAAATATAGTCTTAACCTTATCACAAAATATCTTATCCAAAATTATCCTCAACATCATATCATTAAACTAAAGTATTCAAATCTGGTCCGTTAACGAAGATCTAGCCTCAACAAAGTTCAAAATATGACTAATGTCGGAATATGAAGTCTAATCAACCATGTATCTAAAGACTTAATCTCTAATGCTAATGGTCGCTCCCCTTCATCACAAACTCCCCACACTTGATGTCTTACTACTCAAGATATCTGATACAGTATTAGCCTTGTAACAGTAATAAAGAATAGTAAGATCATAATCCATAAGCAACTCTAACCATTGATGTTGTATTATATTATGATATCGCTGCGTGAAGAAGTACTAAAGGCTATAATGATTGGACAAACTATCACGATGAATAACATATAGTAGTGTCCCCGCAACTTCAACACAAGCGCAATCACCGCTAACTCTAAATAATTAGTAGGGTAGTTTTTACACGAGTCTTCAACTGTAAAGAAGCATAAGTAATCACCCTTCCTTTTTGCTTAAAAATATCACCCAATCCAACTCTAGAAGCATCAGAAAATAAGGTAACACCTACGCCTTTCACAATCAAAGTCAAAATAAGAGCCAAAGCCATCAATTTCTTGAGATTTTAAAATCTCTCATCATACAGATACGACCAATAAACAAATTTTTCTTTTGAGTAAACTTGGTCAAACGAGCCATAATAGAGAGAAACATTGCACATAGCACTGCTAATAGCATGCTAACCCAATAAAACTACAAATCTTGATTGTAAAAATGGGTCAATTAAAATCACAAACCACTGATACCTTAGTTTTATCAACCATAATACAATCCTTAGTCAAAACATTACCCAATGAAGAAACAAAATCCAACCCAAACTCGCACTTGGATAACTTGGCATACAATCTATCATCTCTCAATTTCTAAAGAATGATATACAAATGCCCTACATAATTAACCTCGTTCTTGGAATAGACCAAGATATTATTGATTGACACAATCACAAAAGAATCAACATATGTTTGGAATACCTGGTTCATCAACTCCATAAATATTATCAAGGCAAAAATCAACCCAAAAGAAATAATAAAGAACTCATAATGTCCATGCCACATCTTAAAAGCCATAATTGGAACATTCGGAGCTCAAATCTACAACCAGTGGTAACCTGGTCTTAAGACAATATTAAAAAATATTAAAGCACCCAAAAGCTAATCAAATTTTTCATCAATGTAAGAAAGAGGATACTTGTTGTTGATAGTTACACTATTCAATTTTTAATAATCAATGCACATGTGAATGGATCCATCCTTCTTCTTTATAAAAATGATAGGAGCACCCCAAAGAGACACACTCGATTGAACTCTTATCAAACAATTCTTTAATTGCTCTTTTAACTCTTTAAATTATGTTAGGGCTAACCTATAAGAAAGGAAAAGGCAAAGTTTAGTGTTTGGTGCAACAAAAATGGAAAAATTAGTATATCAGTATTGAGGAATACCATGCAAGTTCATAGAAAACATGATCTTAAACTCACTAACAACTCGCAAAGAATCAAAAGGAGGTGGTGAAATAATAATAGTATCACTAATATATTCCAAATTAGAGAGATAACACCTTCCTAGCATTTGACAAGCACATAGAAAAAATATAACACCCTTTGAATATGAGTTAAAAAGCACTCTTCCATTCTGGCCTCATAATAACAGGAGTATCTAAAGCAAAGGTCATGACAAAATAATCAAAAACTACTGAATAAAGGGCCAAGAAATCCATAAGATGATAATAGCAAATCAACCATATAAAGGATAATCATGTCCAACCAACATATCCCGATCTCTACCAACTAGAAGTCTTAAAACAAACACCTACCACTAAACTCTACAATGTTTTTTAAACTAGTCTTTTATGATATCCTTGAGAACTTTTACCCAAGAAATCCTTATTATGGGATTCCTGACCACTTAAATAACCCTGTAGACACACATTCTTAGCACCACCACCCTGTATACCCTAGAAAAATAATCTCAGCAATCTCGAAATGATCAACTATTCTCTGAAAAAATCATAAGAAATCAGTAACTAAGCCATCAACAAATAGTAATAACTAGAGTTTTGGCTTGATGGTTGGATTAGTTGGTTCTTCCTCCAAAGAGTTAGTGTGGGTACCATTCATAATGGGTTTCGATCGTGACGTGATTAAAAGTTGGGTTTTGGGTCAGGCTCGAAGTCGGAAGTCGGGTCCCGTATTGGGGTCACGTTTTGGGTCCGAAATTAGGTAAGGGTTAGGGTTAGGATTTTTATCGTAGTTTAGTTCTCCATGTTGTGTCTAAAATCTTAAGTTGGGTCTCAAGTCGGATATCAAGTTAGGGTAAGAAGTTAGATCCTGGTCCGAGGTTTGGAGTCACCAGTCAAGTCATGGACTAGTAGATTAGCATGTCACTACTAAAGATGGAGTTTTTAATGAGGTAAACATAATTTAGTTAGAATATGTTAATACAAGATTCGATTGTCTTTACATTAATTAAAGAGAACATGTCTGCTTGGAACATAATGAGATCCATCACCTTATATTAGGGAGTGGACAAGCTACAATATTGAAAAGTTTTGTTCGGTACTTTTGTTTTTCAATTTTTTAAAAATATCATGTCATTGTCATTAAAAATTAATGCAGTATGGTTTAGAATTTGCAGTTTGGTTTTGAAAATTTGCACTGTGATAAGGCAATCATAATTTATGACTCTAATTATTTTTTAAAATAAAATAAAATTTGGGCTTAGAAGCACATTTATTAAAAGAAAAGAAAAACAATATCACTATTTACAAAGGGCAAATCACAAAAATATATCATGTAAGAATCAATATTATAAAATCTATTACTGGTTTCCATTTTTCAAAATATACCAATAAAAAACTAACAAAACTTATCAAATAAAATTAAAGAAGATAAAAACACTCATGATAAATAATAAAAATTTTACCATCAATTATATTAGGAATGTAAGTTTGTTGATAACTCTTAATTTTCTTTCCATAGATTTCTTCAAATTTGTTGATATTCAAGATTCTCTCCTTAATTATTAAGTAAACCATTTTTTCTCTCATTAATTAACTTGATTCTATCTATTATCATTTCTTCATTTCACAAGAGGTCATTTACATTTACAGAAACTTTCATCTTCTTCTTTTTCTTTTTGTGCGAAATAGTAGTTATTTTTTTAAAAAAAAAATTCACGTATGAATTTAATTGGTGTATTATATGGTGTTTGGAACATGGTACATATTATGGAACTTTTGGAATATGAGTTTATTTGATGGTTATATAAAATGGATATATATTATGGTTTGAATATGATATGGATTTGGTATAGATTAGTGTGGAATATGTTATTTGATAGTCATCTGGTAGTTGAATTTATTTGTTCGTTGTATTTAACATGTATAAATTATGGTATAGATATTGGTATAGATTGAGATACAAATTTATAGTTGAATTTATTTGCTGGTTGTATTCAACATGTATAAATTATGGTATAAATAGTAGTATAGATTGAAATATAAATTTATTCATACACCAATTTTTATACAGTTCAGACACCATAAAATTGTTCATACACTAATTTCTATAGAGTTCAGATATCATAAAATTATTAATATACAAATTTTTATACAGTTTGAATATTATAAAATTGTCATACAACAATTTTTATTCATCATAAAATTAATGATACACTTCTTTCTATACAATTCATACACCATAAATTTATTGATAGAACAATTTGTATAAAATTCATGCACCATAAAATTATTGATACTCCAATTATATATATTTTTAGTAAAAGACAATGATGAAGAAGAAATCGTCACTTCACCTTGTGATTTTGGTTGATTTTTAGTTGATTTCGTAGGTGGAAAACTAGGGTTGTTATCATGAAGAAAAAGATATGAATAAAAAAAAATAATAAATTTTTAAAATTTAGCTCACGTGCTCTATGATAGCCATCAAATAATATACTCAAATAACTATTCTCTTAAAATTAGCCCATTCTTTCAATATAAACCTACTTCTGAATAGTTAATAAATTTTGTAAATGAAAACTATATTTTATAAATAAAAAATAATATGAATATATTTTGTAATATTAACTTTTAAATGGTATATTTGTGTGATTTTGCCATTTATATACAAATCCCAGTCCAATAGCGACCCGGTACAATAAGAGAACCAACAAAATATTTAACAAAATCACAATTTAGGGAAGTAGGGAGCAAAAGAGTTCAAGAACTCTCTCTTCTTTGATGCCTTTGGAAATCCTCAAGTTGTGGCTCTTTCTACTCTCTGTTCAAGCGATTCACTCCTCAAAGAGTTGATGCAAGATAAGTATCTTTCGTTTCTTGAATAGATTGTTATCTGAGGTTAATATATGATTTCCTACTGTTTCAAACTGAAACAGGATCTATTGAGCTCGTTCGTCAACCAAGACCACTCTATTGCTGAACTAGATCCTTCGATTTGCTTCTTCAAACACGTTTACGCCACTGCGTAGCTCCATATGATTGTGTTGACACTAGGTTGCTGCTTTCTGGTAAGATTCAACAAAACTCATAGCTCACCCTTCCAATTCCCAAAATTGGTGGATTGAATCTCTTACGGGATTGATACCACCACAAGAAATCTAGAAAGTATAAGTTTAAACAAAGTTTTAAATCTAGTGTGTTGGTTTTGCTTGCCACGGGTGTTTTGAACTAAGAAACAAGTTTATAGCTCCGTTTAATCCTTTTTAAAGCCTGAAGTTTCCAGTTTCGATTCCGCCTCAATTTTCACTGGTGCAATTACTCAAAACTGATTAAAATGCTTCTACCTTCTTGGACTCTCATGGACTAGGCTCCGCTATTAAATTGTTCTTGTGCTTTTAAAAACTCACCTATTACAAATCTTATAATAATTTGTTATACTAATTATCCATTGTTTGTCTTCTTACTTGTGGTGTTCCTTGTCTTTCTAGCTGATAAATTCTTTTTCCTTCTATTGGTATGCCCTGGTAATGATTAATTAAAAAGCCACCTGCAAAAGAGAAAACTAGGTTACTGAAAAAATCAGCAAGAGCATTTCCTTCCTGAAGGGAATGTTGTACACTTGTTGTCATTGTCCGAATTGATCTGCTGATATATTCCACCTCCATCACCACACTCTAAGGGGTTTCCAATTTTACTCCAAAAACTGCACCATAGCCAAGGAATTAGATTCTATAATAATAGGACTAATAGAGTGCTCCTTACAATACTCCAGACATTCTCTAATAGCCTAGCTTCAGCCACCATGTTAGTAGTATTCTGCATTCTTATCCCTGTTGCAACCACAGAAGGCCCAGAAGATCCCTAATACAAAAAACTGTAGAGCTTGGGACTAGGTTGCCTCTTGAAGCTCCATTTGTGTTGCGCTAAAACCATTGATCAGTAGGGGGATTCCATCTCACAATTTTGAACCTATATGAAGGCCAGTATCCTTCCAAAGCAATAACCACCCCAGTCTAACTTTCATATTCCCATCCTCTCCTAAATTTGCAACGGAATAACTTTTTAATTAAACCATTAATTTCTTTGAATATCCTTCCAGTAGTAAAGCTACCTCCATGTACAACAATATTTATTCTTTTTAAGATGACCCAAAGAATTATCATGGGAACCACCTGCATTACTGCCTTCATCCTTGAGTTTCCTAGGCTATTACACCACTTCTTATGTTGGATATTAGGAAAGAACTTTGAGTGAGACCTACTGCCTTGAATAACATTTCCAAACTGAATTTATCACCTCCTCCTTAAACAAAAGATGGTCAATTATTTCTGTTTCGAGACTTAAACAACACCTACAATCTGAAGATTCATTAGGATTTCGAGTATTAATTAAATGAGATACAACAACTTTACCTAGCTAGACCCTCCAAGCAAGGAATGAAATCTTTAAAGGTAGACCAATACGCCATAAATTGCCGAGGTCTTTATTATGATCCTTCTTGCTTCTGAATAGACTCGATGCAATCTTCTCACTAAAACAGCAAGATTTACTCAATGTCCACCATGTCTTGTCTCCTTCTTCTAATAGTTGTGCTCTACTCAAAGTGGTTATGATTTGATCCACCACATGCTCTGAAATCCTCTCTTTCATAGTATGAAAGTTCCATCCTTCTTTATTGAAAAAGTCCCCTATATCCCTCATCTCATGACAGGATTGAACCTCTGATGGAATCTTGAATAAAGGACCAAGATTAGTCTAATTATCAAACCAAATGCAAGTTGTTCCTCCTTTAGGTTCCCACCACAAAAATTGCTCAAACTTATCTCTATTCTCCAGCATGTACTTTCATACCTGAGACCCCCTTTTCATTCCACCAAAGCAGGAATTGTTTCTTGCAGTATTTAACCCATAAAAAATTGGACCACGAGGAGTTATGTGTCCTAAATCTCCACTAAAATTTTGCATACATTCCTTTGATACATCAAACATTGATCTAAAGCTCAAACCCCCTTCTTCAGTTTCAAAAAAAAAAAAAAAGCTCAAACCCCCTTCTTTTTTAGGAAGACACTATTTTAGCAAATATCCTGTGAAGATCCTTCAAAACACACTTAAGAGGGATAATTGTTGATAAAACATATAAAGGAATACTCTGAAGTACACTAATAATATGGACTTCCTTACCACTATAAGGCAACATTTTACCCTTCCATTCTTGTAGCTTCCCTTCAACTTTGTCCAATAATTTACCTCTGTCCAAACCTGTAATCTGAGAAACTTATGAATCATAGAACCTATTGTATTTTAACAAAGGTAATGCAAACTCTTGTCTTTGTTTACTTTTTGTCCTGAATCCTTCTCATATTCTTGTAAAGTAGGGATAATTTTTTCTAAAGAGTAATTGTTAGATGAAGAAAAGATAGTTATGTCATCTGCATAAGCTAAGTGGTTCAAATTAGAACTCCACTTAGGCATTCTAAATCCCACAAACTGTTGGTCTTCGAATAAAGAGTTTAGGGATCTAGAGAGTACCTCTGAGGAAAGAATAAATAAAGCAGGAAATAGAGGATCCCCTTGCTTCACTCCCCACTCCCCTGGTGGAATGAAAGAATTCATGATATTGCCCATTAATTAGCACTAACACTGAATAATAATTATTGGAGATTAACCTCCAAATCAAATCATCAAAATTATTAGCAAAGCCCATTTTTCTCACCCCTTCATCAGAATAAACCAAGATACCATATCTTAAGCTTTAGCCATGTCTAGCTTAATGATAATATTTGATGATATTTCTCTCTTGCTAATGTCTTCAATCAATTCCACAGTCAGTAAAACATTCTCAACAATGCTCCTACCTTTAAGAAAGCTAGACTGGTTAGGAGAAATGACTTTGGGAAGCACCCCCTCGAATCTATCATGAATTATTTTGGACAAAATCTTATTTTTGAAATTACTCGGACTAATTGGTTTTATATCTGATAAAGGTTGCACATTAACTTTCTTTGATAAAAGCACCAAGTTGGTGTAAATAATGAATTTAGGAAGGGAATTACCGGAGAAAAGATCAAGAACCATTCTTACAATGTTTGGTCCCACTATATCCCAACATGATTGATAAAACTTACCTAATAAATCCATCTGGTCCACAAACATTATCCCCATTCAAGTTAAGCACAACATTCTTTACTTTTTCACTATATGGAATAGAACTTAAGGCATCATTATCTTCACCCTTTATCAATTTAGGGATGTGGTTTATCAAACATATATATTAGAGTGGTCTCTATTTTGCCTGAACTGCTGCTAGTAAAAACTTACTGCCTCTTCTGGATATTCTTCTATATCCTTCGATTCTTCTAGCCATACTCCATGTGTATTCTGAATCTTTATTAATTTTAACCTCTGTCTTCTCCCCTTTACCAGACTAAGAAAATTTGGTGTTTCTATCCCCATCCATACCCTAATCATACTCTTGTCTTTTGTTGCCAAAAACTCTCTTTTAATTGCAAATACCCGGTATATTCTACTTTGGCTCTTTTCATCACTGCTCTATTTTCAGCTGAGGGGAACTCTTCAAATATTACTTTTTTTAAATTTTAGCAGCCTCCTCTTTAATTATAAACTGCTAAAATATATCTCCGTAAATTCTCCTGCTCCATATTGCCAGTGCCTTCTTGAGTTTCTTTATCTTTCTTTTAAAGTCTATGAATGGGTTATTTGAAACTTGAGTCCCAATTTTGGTTAACCACATCCTTGAAATGAACATATTAAGTCCAGAAGTTAAGAAACCTGAAAGGGTCTCTTATAGTTTGAGTCATTATTCTCTTAATTCAACAGCAATAGGGTTTGATCAAAACCATTTCTTGGTAAGTGCACAACTTTTAAATGATTAAATAGTTATTGAAACTCATAATTAATCAAGATCCTATCTAGCCTTTCAAAAATGCAGTCATCACTTGCTCTCCCGTTCCACCAAGTGAAAGGGATTCCCTTATCCTCCAATCTTCTCCACACCAGTTAGAACCACATTGAACTCTCCCCCTATCACCCAAGGTCTGTTTAAATCAGTAGAAATAGAGTACAAATTTTCCCACAACTCCAATCTTTGTTGAACAATACATTTTGCATATACTTATATAGCACAAAAATTTGAATTTGACGACTGATCATGAAGACATAAGTTATCTGCTGCTCGATGCTGCTGAGGACATTGATGCATAACAAAGACTTAAAAATACCCAGATCTTGCCATATGAATTGCATGAGTCATCTTAAACCTTGCCATAGGTGAATGTATTGCTAACAAGTATCTATTGTTATGCTTTCCAAGATCATGCCGTGCTTTACTTTCCATGCTTTCGAGTCCTGGAGGTATTCAATACCCAAAAATCTAGTTGTTTACCTAGAGCTAAGTAGTTGTAGAATAGTCTCAGTAATATCACGAACAGTAGTACGTAGTACTCAGTCAGTTATAGAACTCAGTGAAACTCAGTATCAGTCTAGTTCAGCTTAGTATCACGAACAGTGGCACTCAGTCAGTTACAGAACTTAGTGAAGCTCAGTATCAGTCCAGTTCAGCTCAGTATAATAATCAGTGTCTTCAGTAGGGAGTAGGATTCAACATCGAGTGAATCCAAGGATGGGGGCTCACCTGCCAGTAGAGGGTGTGATCCCTAGTAGCAGTCCTTGCATTCTAGAACTACGTAGCCAGTGTAGGTTGAGATATCAACCTGCCAGTTGAAGGTTGATAAGGTGTTTTACCTGCCAGATGAGGGTGACTCTTCAGCTTGTCTTTACCCATGACACGGTACTGACACTCTTCCAACTAGGGTTACAGGTTGGACCCCAATCCATTCAGAAAAGGGCATGTTGGTTAGATGATTACCTCCCACAGTTTCAGTTTCAGTATTCGACTTAGTATAGAACTCAGTTCAGTTTTACAGAATCAGGACTGTCAGAAAAAGTCACCCAGTTATCAGTAATACAGCTATCAGTAATCTCAGATATCAGTTACTCAGTTATCAGAACTCAGACTCAGTAATAATCTCAGATACAGTATATATATGTATGTGTAGCATTACATACTCAGTATTTACAGTAGTTTCAGTATTCCATATGCTCTCATTCAGTTACTTCATATCATTCAGTCAGTTATTGTTCATGCATATGAACCCTTGCATACCAGTACATTCCATGTACTGATGCATACTTTCTCTTTGCGTTATGATGTCTCATATCATAGGTCCAAAAGCTTAGGTTCCCAACCATGCTTAGACAGATTCGAATAGTAGCAACAGTTTTAGTAGTGAGCTCTTATCTATCGAGGATATGCTTTTATTCAGTATTTTCAACAGCTTCAATATTTTAGTAGTCGGAGTTAATTGGGAGCTTGTCCCATCAACTCCATATTCAGACAGTTCAGTTAGAGGTTTTTCAGACTAGACTAGTTCAGACAGTATTCAGTTTCAGATTTATTATCAGATGTTATATTTAATAATATTCAGATTATTAACCTTGTGGCATTTCAGCCTAACTTTTGCATTATTTTAGTATTATTATTCAGTGCTCACCGCAGGTACCAGTCATGGGTTAGCTTGTGGTCTTTCGGGGTCGTAAGTACCGTGTGGCGTCCAAGGGTGCAGATTCGAGGCGTTACATCAGTCTATTCCAGTATCAGTGTCAGTTCAGTTGGGAGTAGGATTTAGCACTGAGCAAACTCAGGGATGAGGACTCACCTGGCAGTAGAGGGTATGACCCTTGGTAGCAATCCCCAAGTTCCAAAACTACGTAGCCAGCGTAGGTTAGGGATGTCTACCTGCAAGTTGAGGGTGACACATGTCATTAAGGTAGCTGCCAGTTGAGGGTGACTCATTAGTCTTTCGGGGCACCAGTTTAGTGGATCCACACAGCCAGTATTAGTATCCGTGGCAAGGTACTGACACTCTTCCAACTGAGTTACAGGTCCAGCTTTAATATTTTAGTAGTCGGAGTTAGTTAGGAGCTTGTCCCATCAACTCCATATTCAGACAGTTCAGTTAGAGACTTTTCAGACTAGACTAGTTCAGACAGTATTCAGTTCAGATATTATTATCAGATGTTATATTTAATAGTATTCAGATTATGAACCTTATGGCATTTCATCCTAACTTCTGCATTATTTCAGTATTATTATTCAGTGTTCACCGCAGGTACCAGTCATGGGTTAGCTTGTGGTCTTTCGGGGTCGTAAGTACCGTGTGGCGTTCGGGGTGCAGATTCGAAGCGTTACATCAGTATATTCTAATATCAGTGTCAGTTTAGTTGGGAGTAGGATTTAGCACTGAGCAAATCCAGGGATGAGGACTCACCTCACCTGACAGTAGAGGGTATGACCCTTAGTAGCAATCCCCAAGTTCCAGAACTACGTAGCCAGCGTAGGTTAGGGATGTCTACCTGCAAGTTGAGGGTGACACATATGTCATTAAGGTAGTTGCCAGTTGAGGGTGACTCGTTAGTCCTTTGGGGCACCAGTTTAGTGGATCCACACAGCCAGTATTAGTACCCGTGGCACGATACTGACACTCTTCCAACTGGGTTACAGGTTGGACCCCAATTAACTCAGATTGAGGCATGTCGGTTAGATGATACCTCCCATAATCTCAGTACAGTATTCAGTACATATTCAGTTTAGGTTTGTTTGACCAAAGCATACAGATTTACTATTATTTAGTTATACAGATGTAATTCTTTCAGTTTACAAATTATTTTAAAAATATGCTTATGCTTTTGGTCTTGCATTCTCAGATATTATAGTTTTCATACATTCATGCTCAGTTATCTCATGTTGTTCAGTTAGTCCTTATCTCATCTGTATAGTACCCCCCTTTCCCCAGTTTTAGTCCAGTTATTCAGACTAAGTACAATTCAGTTTCACATGATCAATATTCATATATCCACTACTCAACATATCGATGCTAGTTATCCTTTCCTTAAATTTTAGTTGTTCGGTCACACAGACATCAATCATTCAGTTGATCAAATCTACTTAGTACATGTTATGTTGGTTTTGTATGCTTATTCGTTCATGCTCAGTATAACTGTATATTCAGATTCTTGAGTTAAGTCAGTTTTCACCACATAGTTTTAGACCCAGTATTCATATGCCATCCTCAGTACAGTTTTTACAACATATTCAGCCTTACAAGAGAATTGCTTACAGCATCTATGTTTCTACCACCTCCTAAATTATATAATTATTTTCAGTTCATGATTTATAAATTCTTTATGATTTACAGTTTTCATGTATAGTCATGTTTCAAATGTATATTTCAGCAAATAACTTATATCCTCAGCTTTTACAGCATGTTTGAAATATTTCCATGATTTAGTACATGTCTTCATATACTCAGTACATTTCAACATACTGACCACATAAATGCATTTGTATCTACATCCTTCATAATGTAGGTACCATAGGGTCAGACAGTTTGCAGTTTTCAACCGGTAGGTGATAAGTTCTCCTATTTCGAGAACTCCAGATAGTTGTAGATCATGTACTATATTTTTTTATTTTTCATATGTATTGATTAGTGGTAGTTAGAGGCATGTCCCAACTATCTATAGTCAGTATAGTAGAGGTTTCATAGATGTCAGTCAGAGTTGGTCATGTAATTTGAGTTTCTTTCTTCAGTTTTATCGTGATGTAAACTGTATCATCATTAACTTTATTCAGGCTTTTCATGATTATGCTTCTGCTCAGCAAATTAAGTTTTGTTATACATATTAAATCAGTTGCTCAAGCAGTATGCCGATTCATGGGTTAGCTTGAAATCGCTTGTTGTTTCAAACACGGTGTTACGACTAGGGGTAGCCTCGGATCGTGATATTTTTATATCTATCTAATAAATTTGTAAATCAAAAATTTACAGCAGTAGTCAATTAAAAGTCTAATGGATGTAGTTCTAGTTATCAAAGAAAAAGTATCAAAAAATTATAGGTCGTCTAGTTTAAAATCTTTAGCAACTAGTCTAGCCTTGTATTTATCGACATATTTATTCGATTTTAACTTTTTACATAAAATCATTTACATCCAATTGTTTTACAACTCAGTGGTAAATGAACTAGCTTCCAAGTTTTATTGGAAATTAGTGATTTCTTTTCACCATCTACAACCTCTTTTCAAAAAATAGCGTCATGTGAAGGCAAAGCTTTTTTGAAGTGAGAGTCATCTCCAACATTAAAAATATAATAATCAGGATTAAAAAAAAAAATTCTACTCTAGCTCTTTTACGTCTTCTTAACACAAAATCATCATTTTCTTATTTTTTAAAATAAAAGTCGAAGAACTAAATAGTGGCAAAATATTTTGTTCATACCTTTTACCCCCATTATTTTTAGAATAAAAAAAAAATTATTTTCATGAAAAATAACATTACCTATTTAGTTCTGGTACTATCTTCAATATTAAAAAGTCTATAAGTTGTACTTTTTAAAGTATAATTAAGAAAAGTACAAATAGTAATTTTTTTTACCCAACTTAGAGATTTTAGGATTCATTAACCTTACATCAGTTAAGCAACTCCAAACTCTTAGATATCTCCATTTTGGGTTATGATCTTTTCACAATTCAAGAGATGTTGATTTGGTGTTTTTATGAGGCACACGATATAAGACATAACAAGTAGTCAAAAAAAACTTCACCCCAAAGCCTTAGAGGTGTACTTGACTCAATTAGCATGGAATTAGTCAACTCAACAAAAGTTCTAGTCTTCCTTTTTGTTATATAGTTCGATGAGGAGAATAAGGAGTAGTTTTATGAATTATACCTAATGATATAACAAAATAATTAAAGTCATTTGACTCATATTCACGGTTTCTATCACTTCTAATTTTTTTTATTTTTCTATTAAACTGATTTTCAATTTCATGGAGAAAAGTTTTAAAATTCTCAAAAATATCACTTTTATTTTTCATTAAGTAAACATGTGTAAATTTAGAAAAATCATTAATGAAAGTGATAAAATATCTATTTTCTCCACGAGTTAAAATTCCTTCAAGTTCACAAATATAAACATGAATGAATTTTACTAATCAAATTTTCTTTTAACTTGAAAATGGGGCATTTAAGTGATTTTGACTTTACTACAAGCATCACATATTTCAAAATTCTTTTTGATCATTGAAATTAATCCTAAGTTACTCATAATTTCACATAATGATCATTTATATGGCACAAACGAGTATGCCAAAAATTAGTAGAAGAAAGCATGTAAATAGAAGTGAAAATTGTATTCATTTCAACATTCAACTTGAACATCCCATCACAAGCAAACTTCTTTCCCACAAAAATACTATTTTTCACTATTACATATTCGTCAGAGTAAATAATTTGTTTGAAGCTTGTTTTATTAAGAAAAGAGAAAACACATCAAAACACTCCTAAACTTGTCTGCAAAACTCACTTTAGCACTTTAATTTTATGGATAATTATTACCCCCCTAAAACAACTTTTAAGTGAATTTTCTATAACCTCAAGAGCTAATGTGACAAAAATTTATTAAAACCACGCGTTAAAATGAAAAAATAAAAAATAAAGTTAGTGGGCCCCATTTCTTTATTTTCAGCTATCAAATTATCTCCTACATCATCTTTCTCACACTCCATCACCCCCTCTTCTTGTTCTTTATTTTTTTCACTGCTATACACCCATCAACCAACTCCAATCAAATATATATCAAAATATTTTTGTGTGTGTGGGTTCATGCAACAGCCCAATCAACAGTTGAAATAAATTAATTTTTGTGTGTGTGGATTTCTCCGATCAGTTGAATATTTTTGAAGCTCTTGTTTCTAGTCCAATCATCAGTTGAATCTTTTCTCCTGTACAGAAATTGAATTTTTCGGCCAAACAAGTTTTGAGAACTTCAAGTTGATATTGATTCCACCAACTGAGACTGAAAACGATTTAATTTTTTGTGGATTCTTAAAAAAAACTTCAAAAATATTTAATTTATTCTATCAAAATTATTTTTCCTGAATAGTTGAATTAACTCCATATTAATCCGATTTTTGTTTTGATGAACAAATTAGAAATACCCAAATGAAAAATACCTCGATTTAAAAATTTTGAATCCAAAAAAAAAAAACCTAAAAAAAACAAAAAGCATGGCAAAGGTGGGGGTAGGGGTGGGGGACGAATTTAAAGAAGAAACAATTTTTGAGGTTGGGGGAGAGGGATTTATAGAATTGGGGTGGGGGGGTGGGGGGGACAGGAGGGGAAAAGGAGAAGAAAGGAAGGGTATAGAGATTTTTTACTTTTTACACACACACACACACATATATATATATATACATATATACATACATACATATATACATACATATATATACACATATACAATTTTTGGGGGGAGGGGAGTTAAAGAATCAAGGTGGGGATTGAAAAGGAGAAGAATGGAGGGGTATGGGAATTTTTTACCTTTTTCATA